>NC_040039.1:48289062-48375110 GCF_003713205.1 Coffea eugenioides | reverse complement strand
AAAATGACTTTCAACGAGAAAATGACTTTTATTAAGTTTACGAAAACGATTTGGAGATTCAAATAGAAATTCGAATGGCCTGTCTACGATTAGAGAAACGTCACATTTGACCCCTTCGGATATCATGTTCCCGAGATTCAGTGTTGCCAAAAGTAGGGGTGCAAACGAGTCGAGTCGAATCGAGTTTTGAATTTATCGAGTCGAGCTACACTTATTTATACGCGAGCTCGTCGAGCTCGAAAAATAAAGCTCGAGCTCGGCTCGATGTAGGAAAAAGAAAACTCGAGATCGACTCGTTTATAGCTCACGAGCCTAGCTCGAATTCTGGCTCGCGAATAGCTCGAGTTCCACTCGATTTTCTGGCTCGTAAATAGCTCGAAGTCAGCTCGATTTCTAGCTCGTTAGGAGCTCGAGTTCGAACTCGAAAACAGCTCGAAAATTTCTGGAAATTTAAGCAAGAAAACAACAATTTTGTCCGCATATTTTTGACAAAATTTAGCATGATAACAACAATTTTTCACATATTCTTGATCTTGAGGCCTACAAATTATGCACTAATACAATCATAAATGTCCAAATATCCACTAATACAAATCATCCAAAAATATCCAGATGCCCACTAATACAAATTATCCAAATTTCCACAAATATCCACTAATACAAATTAAAAGCAGCTTGTTGTCCACAAGAACCAAGGCATGACATGAAGCGAGAATTAGTCCACCAACTCCAACTCCAGAAAATTCCTAAAGGTTAAAAGAATCATAAGAAAAACGATTTGGCAAAAATGCAAATGCCAAATAAGAATGAAACCATCAATCAAAGAAATGAAATGCGTGATAACCAGCAATACACAGAGAACTCATGCGTGATAACTAAATGGAGATATACTAATAACAGAAAACTCATACCCAATGAGTTATAGATGACGCAAATGAAATACATGACAAAAGAAGATCAAATGTGAGATGCAAAAAGTATAACAATTTCCAAGATGATATAAACCATTTGCATCATTAAATTTCATAAACATGTGAAAGAAATCAACTTATTAGTACAAGCAAATCACGCAACTATCATTATTGACATTATTCATCTATATGAAAAGAATATCAAATCTTCGAATCCTTAAAGAAACCATAAGTTAACAGGAGCACAAGGGTGCCTACATCATAAGATGTTTTTTCATCTACATGATCGTAGTCATTGTTAGCCTGCTGCATTGCGCAAGAATGGTAAAACAGATCAATAGAATAGCAAAGTTTCTTCCATGTAATCGAAAGGGCACCAATTTCCCATGCAATTGCACAAGCTGTTAAAAAAAAGACAAAAAACAGCAATAGAAAACAATATATTGCTCCTTGCATTAGGCGCAAGATGTCCCCTACTGCCTTAATTTCCTACTGGAACAAACTCAACACAACACATAACCATCGCATATATGATTGCACTCCACCAGCGTTCTATAACCATCTGCAATTCTGCACTAACCTCTGTGATCTTAATACCATGAGTTAGAATTGGACAAAACTCTAAATAGAAAATTAAAGGTAAATTACCTCAAACATCTCCGAAGTCAAGAAATAGGCAACACAATCTCTTGTCTATCCTTCAATTTCTGGAAAAACAAAAAAATAAAATAAAAGAAATTAAGAAATAGTAAGGCCGAATTTAAATATTATGTGTGAACCACAAGGACCTTTTTATCAATGTTTCACTGTGTAAGTGTTGCATTCTTTTTAATTATTCAACTCAAAAGCTTCAAACAAGATAGTGAACCAATTTATAAGAGATAAAAGGAAATCTACACTTAGTAGCTCTATTATTATATATAGATACTTAATTCAACAAATCTATAATCCAGTAACATATATATATGTGTGTGTGTGTGTGTGTGTATTTCTTGTTAAAATACTAACTGAAACCTCATTTCAACCCCTAAAGAATTTTTCTATAGTCAAATCCTGCAGAGGTAAAATATGGTACTTTCTTCACCTTACCAAATGCAATTAGTTTCTCCTTTGACGTCTAAGCAAAACTCCACCAACCATTTCAAGTTTGTAAGTTCCAAAGTTTTCAGGTCTCAAAAAACTGAAAAAGTTCAATAACAATAGAAATTATTGAACTCGGAAGTGTGTCATGCATTTCAATAAAATGTAAAATTCAGATTTATTACAGCAATGTGCATTCAACCAAAATTGAAACTGATGACTTGGCAAATTGATTACGGAAATAACCAACTAAAAGTAGACCATCATTCATTTTCTCAGTTAGCTCCTCCAAATCATCAAAGATGATGAGAGCAATTAAGGTGTAATTATGACACCAAATACTCCGAAAGAAAGGCAAATCAGTCAAAAACCTGCTGAGGTACCATTATAGTGCATATCATTGTCCAGTGAGTGGGATAGAATATTAATTGTCCCTTTTAATTATGTTTCTTGATCACCATTCCAGATTAATAGAATTTTCATTATACAAATTGTTGAATTAAACGGCGCATTAAGTAGAAAGAAAAAGAAGCTAAGTACATACCTGCAAAAATCTAGGAAAAGCTCGGTGGGTTGCGCACTTGCTCGCTGGAAAAGCTTAGAAAAAATCCGGAGATAGGAATTCACTGAGAAGCTGGTTGGGTTCGTCAGTCAGCCTCGTTGAAGTGGTTGGGTTCCGAAAGCTGGTTGGGTTGCCTATGTGGAGCTGGTGGAAGCGGTGGAGAAACTGGAGATGGAGCTAGTAGAAGCAGATATGGCAGTAACGGGGAATTGGGAGTTTGGGACTTCCCATGGTTTCAAGAGGGTTGCCTTTCTGGCTCCGTGCATACTGGGATGAATCTGGTGTTTTCGATTCTCAGGTAAGGGACCCGAGTGCCCCCGCTCATTGGAGCTGCACTTGCGACAGAGTTAGGACTGAGGACAGTCAGCAGAGAAAACTTGGAGGTTGCTGAGGAGCTAGCGGAAGTGGTGGAGGTGGAGCTAGCAGAGATGGCGGTAGCGGAAGTACGAATTAGGAGTTTGGCAGTGGGACAGTCGGTCGGCGGAGCCAGAGGAAGAAGATTGATCCAAGGAAGTGAAGAAAGAAAATTGGGTAACCTAACCTAATAGAGGAAATTGTAAATTTTAATTGATTCAGGGGTATATTTGTAATTTCACACTGACTCGAGCCTAACGAGCGGCTCGTCGAGCTATCGAGCCAAAGAAACGAAGGCTCGAGCTCGCCTCGTTTGTCTTAACGAACGGCTCGAGCTCGGCTCGAGCTCGGTCAACACGAGCTCGAGCCGAGCTTTGACTCGAGCTGCTCGCGAGCAGCTCGAGTCGCCTGCAGGCCTATTTGTGTAGGACCGACCGACTTAGGCTTGTGTCCATCCACCCGCGTACACGCTCTCACGTGCTCGAAGGAAGGAGCTGCATTGCTTGAATTGCATAACTTTCCATAAAAAAAAAAAAGGGATTAACAAATAAGAACACTTTGTCCCCCTCAATAAAAATAATAGGCACCTTGCCAACTTGATTTTATCCCATCCTTTGCACGAGAATAGAGAAGAGCTTCGTAACATGTCTAATTTAACAACAGTTTGAAACCTGGCCATTATAGTCCATTTACCACAACCTTAAATTCCAAAATTTTCTAGTAAACTATTGACAAATGAGAGTATAACAATTTTGAATACAATTTTTGTTTTGTTTTGAAATTGCTAATATGGATGGAGTAGCATATGAAATCTTCAAAAATCTAACACATGAATTATACCTCCATTTCTTGCCTTCTGTGCGTCTAGCTAGTTTCTCTATAAAAATCACACTACATATTTATACAACATTTTTTGAAATATATATATATATATATATATATATATATAATTGGAGTGTCTCGAAGTAAACTGAAATTTCATAACAACGAAAAAAAAGAAGACAAATTTACAAAAACTTGCAAACACCTCCCCCTTCCTTTAGACAACATCATACTACGATCAAATTGAATTAATCCAATACATTGCAAACTCTTTAAACAACAACACTTAAGGCAAATTACAAAATTCTTCCTATTTTTGTATAGTTTTATGATGCTACTCTTAAGATTTATTGTCTCATCTTATAAATTGAAGAGTATGATGTCACTTCACAGCTGCCCAAGTGGGACCCAATTTTCAATATTGATCGAGTAAACATTACATTATTACCAAACAAATTATAAATCATATGACATCTAACACGCTACAAAGAAATTTAGGCTTTTCATGACTCTTCAGATTAATGCAGTCACATAGAACTTATGTTTTTCATTGACATGAAATTCATGGAGTATAGCAGTAAGTTAGTTTTAAGCTCACAAAAATGCATGATTTTTAAGTCACTAATAATATAAATGACTTTCATTCAAGAGTCACGATGTCATTCTTGTGACTTGAAATTAGGGTCACCGTTTACGACTCGCAAGATTCAATTGTGACCATGTAAATGGTGCATCATTTTAATTACAAGTCACAATATTAAATGTAACTCATAAATGAATGTGCATTTTCTATGACTTAAAAAATTCATACTTTTTGTGACTATCTTAGTTTCACATCCTAAGAATAAGTTTTTTGTGCCTTGCAATTCTTCGACAAGTCAACAAGAAGTCTAAAATTAAGTAGTGTAAATCTAAGTTCGTAAAGCCAATACAGGCTTAAATTTGCCCTTAAAAGGAAAAAAATAAATAAAAATATGTCAAATTATAGATTTTAAAGTTACGTTGAGTATTCATTTCCAATGTAAGTGGTTAACAGAGAACCTCACATATCTACCAACTAGATAAGAGAACAACTCAAGTTCTCAGTGTCAAGGTCTCATTTGAGGAAACAAATTTCATTTCTTTATTTTGGACATTAAAGAGAGAGAAATGTCTATTTGAGCCTTGGTATCCAAATTCAAAGGCTTAATAGTTCCTTACTATTTAGGGGCTAATTGGTAACAATGGTTTAATTATTTTCATTTGTTCCTTTTGTTTGGTTTTTAATTGGTCAGAAAGGTCAATTGAATCCTTTTATGAAAACTAGCTCTTTAAATAGTTACTAACTATTTAGGGCTATTTTTGTACATTTCAAATTATTTCTTTTATAATTTTCCGGTCAAATGCAAATAGTTGTGGACTATTTATGGACTCCTTTTATCACATGGGTTGTTTTTGAATTATTGATTGGAATTAAAATATTGTTGTGTCATGTCCGTTAGAACTGGTTGCTCTGTCATGTAAGTTAGTCAACACCACCTAATGGTCTTATTAGTCAATGAAGTGAAGTTTCTTTCCCTTTCTTTCCGTCGGATAGGTAGCTAGAACTTGCTTCCCCTTTCTAATTGTCCTTCCTGCAAAATCTTCACTTTTCTACCAATTCCTCCAACAACTAATTGTCTTACTTTTTTATTGCAGCCCAGAAAATCCTCGACATGCACGTGAAGTTTTCTTTTGCCCGAAAATTCAGCTCAGTTAAATTTCTCTTCCCCCAAAATCTATCATCCTGCAAAATCTTCAGTTTTCTACCAATCCTCCAACAACTAATTGTACTTTCTTTCGATTGCCACCGAAAAAATCCTCCACATGCATATGAAGTTTTCTTTTGTCCCGGAAATCGGCTCACTGAAATTTCTTTTCCCCAAAAATCTGCTCACTTTAGGGATTTAGGGATGACTGCTGTACCGAGTTATCATCTATGGTACAGCTTCCAAAACTTACTATTGCCAGCCTTTTATATACTTCTGTTTCCGAGTTTTGCCAGCATTCAGCCGAGCAAAGAAAACATAGGTACGCTTCTATATTCTCTTCTCCTATTTTGACTGGAATTTTTTTTAAATGTTACTACCTTCTGTTTGTATTGTCTTCCGTTAATTAAAGACTGTTATGTGTTTGATGTTATGCATAAAAGAATATAATTATGATGATAATTCTTTGGATTAACTTATCTTTGCTTTTTCTTCTATTTTTTAATTTCAAGGGTTGCCCGACTTTTAAGAGGTGCCCTACTGTGAAGGCTGAAGCTGGGTGAAAGAGTCCAAATATCTGCGGATTCCCAAGAATGTAGTGGATGGAATACAAGCAGCATAACGCAACAGATGCATTAGCAAGGTTAGCTGTGTATTTCCTAGCAAAATGGGAGTTGATGAACATTGACCTGTTGGCTCTAGAAGTGAAGTGTGATTATTTAAAATTTGAAACATATGTGTGGATGATCAACATTTGACCAACCATGTCGATATGTAGCGTCGTGTACTCGGTTATCAAAGAAGAAAGTTTTGAACTATAGTAGCCGTTTGTGTTCCACCACTGTTTTATTGCTCTAGGAGTGTTTGAAATTTTGCCGTCTACCTGAGTTAAACGCAACAAAAGAAGTGCTGGGAGCATTTGCAATTTTTGTATTTGCCGAGAACTTGCCATCTTTTCATCTCATTTGCGGAAGAAAACTTAAGCCAAAGATGACATCTTACCGTCGCAAGTGTATTCATTTTACCACCATTGTATTTTTTGTTGATTAAAAATAAATATTGCTCCACTTTGATGAGAGGTTGTATTGGTGACAACTGAGAGACGCGAGAGAGAGCTCACTACTGTGTGAATGGTTTTGCATGGTAAAATGTAGCCGCGGGTGGGCGGGGCGCAACAACGTCCAGTAGTAAAGTAGTGTCACTTGAGGGTCCGTCTGTTTGCTTGTAAAATAATTTCCCCAAGAAAATCTTTTCGCTGAAAATCATTTTCTTGAAAAATTCGCATTCTAATATAATTATCAGTTAGTATCTCTCTACTACTACTATAGACAATCCATGTTAAACACCACAATCAATTTGAGAGTCAAAAAACGGTAAAAAAAAAATCTTTTTAAAGCATTCATTGAAAATTCTATGAACAATTGAATAAGATGATGTAACCAACAATACTATTGATTTAGATTCACTGAAACCTTTTGCAGAAGTTTGGTTTCCATTGGATAGAGTAAAACCTTTTTTCTAGAAAAAAATTTTTTGGACACTTTTTCAACCAAACATCAGAAAAAAGGGAAAACATTTTTTTTGAAAAAATTTTCCATTGATACAAATAGACCCTAAGCAAGCATGTTTTGATAGAAAATTATTTAAAATAACTTTTTTTAAAATCATTATTTTTTTAATATGATGTACGTTAAATAAAAAAATAATTTTGAACTCGTGTCCTAGGATGGAGAAAAATATTTTTTAATATCATTATCTCTAATATTATTTACCTCTTCAACCTTAGCAAATTATTCTCATTGTTACAGACTTAGTTGATCATATCAGTGGGTGGGCCGCTGCGTAGCACGGCCAGAACCATACTAGTATATATATATATTTCTTGTGGTGGACGTTTAGGGCTGGATAAGCCTCTCAATCATTAATCTGTGACTCATGTCAATACTGTGTGTGCAGTATATTTGTTTATCAGCTCAAATTTGACATTCTTGATTACGCCAATAAGGCATCCTATTCTATGGTAAATTAGTAATTGCAACTTGCTAGAAGTTTGGACTAGATTTAAGGATATCAAATCGGTAGTTTAGAATGTGAAATTACGTGTTTGGATAGGAAATTATTTAATTGAAATAATTATAGTAACAGTTTTTATGATGACTCACGATGTATTTGAGATAAAAAGACTATTGAAAAGATAAAACGATCACAAATAAATAAAATGACCACAAATATAAGTGTGTTTGGATTTGAGATAATTTTGTGAAAAAGTACTGTAGCACTTTTTTGATATGATGTATGTAAAATAAAGGTGATTGGAAAATGTATTGACGATACAAGCAAGTCAGTGTACGTAAATAAGCTGTAAATAAAGTGAAATAATGCATAATCCAAACACAAATTATTAGTACACCCTTTTCTATTGGTCACGCTCTTACTATCTCATCTTGCTTATCAAGAAGAGGCTATTACAATATCCTTGCACTATTTTCTTTCTCGTGGCCATAGATTGACAAATGGCCGATTTGAAATTTTCTAATAGCATAGCTTGTGCAATTTTGTTCAAAATTTTCAGCTAAAATACGAATAAAAATTAACAAAACCACAGAATGCTAAAAATTAATCTTTACAATGCAAAAATATTTTGCAAGTTCAAAACTTAAAATATAATTCCTTAAACTTGACGAACCATATATTACTATTTCAAGATTTAAATTTTTAATAGGTCTTTATGTTAGACCGTGTGAAAAAGAAAAACAGAACAATGGTAGATCTTTGAAGAATTCCAAAAAAAAGCAACCAAAATATTCAACTCACTTGAGCCGCAAAAGAGCATGCACCAAAAGAATTTTCATACTATACCATGATTTGCAGGCTTTGGGGGAAGAAAAATGCTGATAAAAAGGTGGAATTTTTTACAAAATTATTGGATTTCATCAGACCACATATCTTGCTCAGTTTGTAATATGTCCTCTATTAGAGGACTGTCTTCCATAATTGATTTTTTGTAGCAAAGAAGAAAGTGGATGTGTTTGCGTAGGACAAAAGTGTCACTTCAATCTATCAAAGCTTACTTTTTGCAATGTCAATCTGATATATACATTTTTTTCTTGACATATACATGGATGGTGAAAAGTGGTTTGTTTGGATTGTGTTTTATTTGGAATATTTTTACTGTAGCACTTTTTGTGATGTGATGTGTGTGAGATAAAAAGGTAATTGAGAAGATAAAAAGGTGTATTAAAAATTATAATGATGATGTAAGCAGATAAAATTGGAGAAATAAAACACAATCCAAACAAACCCGTCCTTCTAAAATAATAGGGAAGCCATCTTCTCTCAGAATAAAGTAAAAAACATGCGGAGTCCTTAAACTATTTTTATTGTCTATTTTGACTCCTCATTTGAAATTTGTTTTCGATTGGTTCTTGAACAATTAAGATTGCATTCTTTAAGAACTTTTGGTGATTTTAGGCAAAAATCGGGCCTGATTGAAGGGCATTGTTGCCCATTCACAATTGAAGCATCCGGACTAGTATCCCTAAATAGAGGCAATCCTTCAATTTCTTTCTTCAAAACACCATTAGATTTTCTTTAAAAAAAAAATCATCTGAAAAATCGAGGATTGCCTCTTTTTAGGGCCTCTTTTTAGGATAATCATCACAGGGGAGACACTAGTAATCATCAGCAAGAAATTGTTAGAATCTCCGGAAAATCAGAAGAGGAAGAACAACAACTAAGAGGACTAATGAAGGTAGAAGAAAAGGAAATCAAAGTGAAGAGTTTGGTGGAGAATAAATCAGGAGAAACAAAACAAAGGAAATTGTTGTGTGATGTCCCTTCAAAAATACTTGCTATCACGGCTGGAAAACTTTCTTTTGCTGACTGCATAAACTTTTGATGTGTCAAAAGACTCTACGCCTTCATCGGAAACTCCACCGTTCCGATGAGGACCACCAACACATTCTTTCCATGTCTAATATTTCTGGAAAGATCAAGAGGACTCTACAGCTTTGTTGATTACAAGCGGAATGCCAAGTACTCTTTGTCAATTACTGAGGCACTAAAAGATCATGCAATCTGCCATTCCAAAGAGGGTTCGTTGCTAATGGACAAAGAAACATCCATTGCTACCTTTGATCCAATAACAAAAGAAACACTCCAATATCCATATGTACAATTTGTTGGCTATGCATTTTCAAGTTTCATTTTTACACCTTGTTCTTCTACTTCTTCAGATTCTTTAGCGGTCGTTGAAAGGTTGCCTTTTTTTAGGGTTTCTAATGCTGGTCCCGATACTTTAATTGTAAACGGACAAAAAAACCCTTTAAATCTGGCTAGACTCGTGCCTAAAATCACCGAAAGTCCTTAAAGTATGCGATTTTAAATGTTCAGGGGCCAATCGAAAACAAAATTTAAATAAGGGGCTAAAAGTCGATAACCACAATAGTTTAAGGATTTCGTCAGGTTTTTAACTCCTCGGAATATTGCATATGCTTGCTACCCAGTGATGAATACTAGTTGAAAATCATCGCCTGGCACTTCTATAAAGAGTTTAGGTTTAAAGTTTTCAAGTTAATTTCTCCCAGAGATGTTTAAGATGCGAACTGAAGTTCTCCAAATTTGGGTAGAAATCCTAATATTCGCGTTTAAACCCAAAAACAAATGATATGACCCTATAACCTGCTAAATCATCAGCAACATCATCAAACGTCTAGAGAAATGCACACTGACAACGACAACCTGGATCTAAGCAGAAAACGTTCACAGGCAATTCTGGCATATTGGGCCAGCAAAGGCCGGCTTTTGGAGTTCTCTGGGATTAGGTTTATCTGTCAAAATTTTCGTTTCTCGAAAAAAAAAAAAAAGGCCAGCAAAGGGCTCTATCACCTACATATATTCATCACTGTTGAAAGCAAACTCAAGCAGAAAAGAGAACTAGCAATTGGCTGAGTACGTGGTGTGCTCTATTTTTTGGTATTTGATTATGATTCCACTGAAAATGAAGAAAAAGAAATTCAAAGGAAAATGTTTTGTGTGGAAATGTTAGGATAGAAACTTGAATGGGATATATAAGTTGTCTAAGAAGAAAGATAGAAATCCAGGGAAGAGAGGAATGATCCAGACAAGAAGAGAAAGAAATAGGAGCTACAGTTTACGGTGGAAGACTGGAAATGGGAATATATATATATGTATATATATAGAGAGAGAGAGAAAGGAAGGAATTGACCTCTAACGTACGTGAATTAACTATGTAGCTGACCAGAAACAGAAGCATCCACTGTACACGTGGTGAAGAAGTTAGAGACTTAACGGTGTTCATCATGATGGCTTACTTGGCCGGGTTTTACATTTTATTCGGTTCTTCCTGAAAGAGTACGTGAATTACTTGGACAGGTTTTCTTACAGTTGAGAGTGGGATTAGGAGTAGGAGTAGGAATAGTAATGTAAGAGTTGACTGCTGACCGGAAAAAAAAATCAAGGGCTTCATTATGTTTTAGGATTTGCTGAGGCCAGCTCAAAATGTTAAAACCCTGATTGCTTGGTGGACCAAAACGTATGCAATATTAGTTTGGACTCACTATTGTCACTTCATCTCGTGAAGAAATTAGTCACATGACCGTCAGGTAGTGATTTAACTCTTTGATTTGAAATCTTTCATTTTTCCTTTATCTGAATTCAAATTTTATATATGTATCGTATATTCAATCGTGATAGTGTATATTCCGTCAGCATATATAAAATTTACTCTTGTTTTAAATCGAGAGTTTATCTATAGAGACAATAATTTGTTTTTTATCAACAACCCCCATCTTGTTTTTTAAACCTGTTTCAGTTGATGTAATGGCCCCAAACTTTCCTTGTATACCTTAAGCTAAGCCAATCTATTTTTCCTTGTATACCTTGGATCGGGAAAGTAAGAAGAAAATCCTTCGTTGTTGTCATCACAAATTCTAAATGAGACCAAATGGTCATTTTATATTTGCACAGGACTTGATACAATGGAGGATTGGATTAGGTGAAAATGTATTTGTTTATTCAACGAGTAAATGTTGCGAAACTTTTGGCCCAACATCCAGAGTCCAGAATTGCACATAGCCATGTCTCAGACTCACGAGTTGCCTGTGCCGTCAACTCCTATCGAGATCTCCACTTGAGGGATCTCAGTCTATTCAGTCATGCTTAAGCCTATGCTGAATTTTGTATGTCATTGCTTGGGGTGAGTTCCACTCGAGTCCATTTAGTAAATGAAGAAAGCAGAAGTAGCCCAATAGCTTGGCAGCACAGGCCACATGTCAAGCCCATCCATAATCCCTGAACCAAGAAATCAGAAAGTCATTTACAAATGTAAGACTCTCTAATACAAAACAGTCCAACTAATCATCACTAATACCAACTCCCAAAGTACTCCATCAACAGAGAGTTTTAAAATCCATCAAATTCTCTTTGCAGGAATACCATCACTAATAATTGCAGATCAAAAAGATAAAAGTTATTTACACTTTTTTTTTTTGTTATTTGCACTTTCACTATCATTTTTATTATATAGTTTTTATTTATTAGACTATATAATATAACAAATGGTGGAAGTGCAAATAACATTTTTCATCAAAAATAGAAATATAATGCAGTTATAAATAATCTTTATTTAGTCCTCCCACTTCCCATTCTTAATTTTTTTTATCATTACCATTATCTTCATCTCCATCTAATTTTGATAACGAACCCATCACTCAACTTTGTGTTTGACAATTTTAATTTGCTAATACTTGTCAAAAATTGAAAACAAAAATGGGCATTGTTAAGTTTGGGTTTTATTCCACCAACCGTTATTTCGTTGGGCTTAGATATTATCCCCTGTTGGTGGGATAAAATCCAAACTCAACGAAATAACGGTTTGTGGGATAAAATCTAAATCCGACATGTACAAAGAAACTATTTAGTAGTAATGAAAGAAAGAGAATTGGAAACAGACACTAAGATATGTAAGCACCGGTGGTTGGTGTACATGGTGTTTTTGTTGGTATTAAATAGTACACATTTGATTGACGGGAATAAATAAATAAATTTGAAAGAAAAGAAAATATAGGAGAAAGATGATAGAGAGTTAAATGAGGAAAGCTATAATTTGAACCAATGGTTGACAATAAATGAGAGAGATTTAATTTTTTGATAGAATTTTTCAATGAGCAGACAATTAATTAAAGGTATTATTATCTTTTTATTGCATCAAGGGAGGTTCCGTACTTGTATATAAATCTCAAGGTAGTCAAGTGAAATTTCAGAAACCTCCCATTTCAGAAACCTCTTATAGTCTTATCCCTTGAACAAAATACTTTGAGATGCATGTTTTGGGTTTAGATACCTTGGCATATAGTTTGAGCTTGAAACCGAGGACGGCTGCAATAGTCATGCCGATGAAATAAAAGGTTCCCAAGCTAACGATCGCTGCCAAATGCTGCCAACCACAGCCTCTGGCCACACCTGATCAAGAATATAATCAAAATCATGTTTTCTGGCTAAGACCGGAAATTCTTGTTAAAGTAGAGATTTATAATTAAGGGAGTTAAAAATTAAAGGGTGGAGTAGAAAGCCTCTACCAGATAAGATTCCTTGGATGAAATCAAATAGAATGGAGATCAATAGCAATGGTGTCAGGGAAGCAAACTTGCTAATTATTACTGAGCTACTACTGAAGAAGCCAGCCCAAATATTGCGACCAAGATATAATGCCGAAACCACGATAAGTCCAGAAACAACAGTGAGCTTGAGAGTCACAATCATGGCATGCTTGGCTCGTTCTGGATTTCCGGCACCCAATTCATTTGACACCCTGGTGCTGCAAGATCCAGTTGGATTTTTTGTTGCTCAGTGGTCCAAATGGGAAGAAAAAGCGTTAAAATGGACACATCAAATCAAACCAACAACTTTACTTGTACCTTGCAGCTGCACTGAGGCCATAAGCAATCATGTAGGCAATGGCTTCTGTATTTACACTGTGGAAGCAGACACCCCATAAATGAAACTTGGCAACGCAATTAATTATATGAAAGTACGTACTCAACTGTTCAAATTGTAAAAGGGTGCTGGTTCAAGGCAACGAAGCACTTACCACATTGCAATCACTGAAGTAGTGATTTCTGGATCTGGCATGAGTCCAGCTAGTAGGACAAGAATCTCGAAAGCCCCGTACTCCAAACTGTAATACAGGATGTCACAATCCAAAAGAAATGTAGTCCTTCTGTATAAGTTAATACTGCGCGAAACAACTATAATTAACTAAACAAGAATATACATCTCAACCTGATACGCCTGTCAAAGCGCTACATACTTCCTTATGCGTTGAATCTCAAGAAATTCAGTGCCAATTTGATGTCAAAACAAGAATTTTACGAAATGTTGTGACTTTGAAAGTTGTTGGCCATGTGATTTTATCTCCTTATCCCAATGTTTTAGATATCTCTACCCCTATCTTTTAGAGTACACTCCCGTGAAACTTTAAAATTCCAAGCAATCAAAGAAATGATTGAGTAGTTTTATATGTGTTTGCCTATCTTTACCTCTCTGTCCATGGAAATACCTATATATGTACGGTGCCTGTGATGCTACTAGAATCCAATCAAAATATCACATTTTTTCTGTTTGTGAATTGCATGCATGGACTGGAGAATTGCTGATTAGACACTTACCAAACCATTGCAGCACAGGGCAGTGCCAGCTTCAAGTCTACAAGGATATAATGAAATGACTCCGCTGAAAATCCATCCCAAGTATGCTTAAATTTATTTGCACGAAGAACGTATACGCCCAACATGAGGAGGGAGATCCACAATGATATTGAGGCGGCTAATGGTGCTCCAGCAAAAGCAAGGGGTGTCCATTTAACCAGAATGAAGGTAATCCCGATGTGGATAACCAATGGAACGACTGAGCACACAACCAATGGTGCCACAACTGATTGAGTCTGAAGAAACCTCAGAATATTTTGCAGAATCCCGTATGCAAATAATCCTGGTATTAGAAACTTCAAGTACAGACCAGCTGCTTTTGATATTTCCGAATCTTGACGTAAAAATATCAAGATTATGTCGGAGAACCACCAGAGTATTGATACAAGAAAAGAACACGATAGCGATATTGCGCAAGATGCTTGTAGGTGTATTCCCAGCAATCTATACAGCTTTGCGCCATAGCCTTGCCCACACAAGGTTTCAAGTGCACCACTTAGGCCCACCTGAAATGGTATGTGAGAGATTAATTCCCATCCCTTTCATCTACAGTGCAAAGGATTAATATTAGTAACACCTTTGTCCCCATGAACTTTGGGGATGGCCGCACTTTATTACCCTTAACCTTGAAAAGTATACACTTCACCCCCAAAGACTAGTCAACCTTGAAAAGTTAACTCCACATTAAGACCCAAAAAAAAAAAGTGTGTGATGACAACATTGGCCCATATTTGTCAATGGTTTACAATTATTGCCCCTTTTTGGACCAAAAAAGTTGAAATTTGTTCTGATCTTTTCTTTTTCTTCCTTCACCAAGTTTAAAAATAAGACATCCCAGACATTTTTAACAATTTTGGTTAAGTATTTACTATTGGACTAATTTGGAAACAGAAAATGATACTAATACTATAATTTTAACATAAACTAATACAATAAAAAAAAATTAAAAAATAACAAGTTTGATATTATCTTTTTTTTAAAAAAAAATTTTTGCTAACTCATTTATTATTAGCGTGCTATTTATCCTTACTGTTTGATTTAAAATCCAAAAAATTGAACAAAGTATAAGTAAAAGTGTGCACCAATCCAATAGGAGAAATTTTAAGGATATTTTAGCTTTTATCAACTTGAATTTTTATAAACTAGATAGAGCAAAGAAGATGTATATTTTTGTAGCAATAAAAGGGAAATAATATGCAAGTTACACATAATCTCATATAAATAAAAGGCAATCATATCATTGTACTAATTTTTTTTTTTTCATTTTTATCTGTGACTAGTTTTCATAGATAGTGAAATGTATATTTCTAAAGTTGAAAGTGATGAAGTGTAACCACTAACAAAGTTCAGGAGCAAATGAAGTGAAGCAATGTTAAAGGGCGCAAACATATCATATCACCAAATGAATACGATGAGGTCGATGACTATTTAATCACTTTGGTGGAAGAATGCAATTAAGTTTCATGATTTGCTCTCTAGTTTTCTATTGAAAATTTGCATCCCTTGTTGTTTACAGCTCCAGCGCTACTTAAAATGGTCAACAACCAAGCATCAAACAGCCTAGAAATATAAATAGAAAAGGACAAGAGCAAATTCATGGCATGCCACCAAATTATTTAATTGTGCTAAATGCGAGAAGGGCCACATGGTCCTCACATCTGCCTTCGGCTTTATCAGAGAATTTATGAGTAGGAGGCAAAGAAAATCGCCAAAATAGACCTAATCCCGAGTCTTGGATAGAAGCACTGAAGCAGAAGATAAATTGGTATGAAGAGTGAGTGAAAAATATATATATATACATATACCATGAGGGCGAGGCCGGTGACGGCGGCCCAAGAATTTGCGAGGGTGGAGGCAGCGAGTTCAAGTTGTCCAAGATGGCCGGCGAACATGACGGAGACTAGAGGGATCGAGTAGTATGAAACATTAGTCAGAATCATAGGTAGAGAAAACAATATCTGGTTCTTGCTTTGTCCCACGTCCAAGATCTTGTTCCAACACCTGTCTCTTGCTGCTGCTGCTGCTGCTTCACCTTCGTTATTAACACTCCTTGACTCTGTTCTTCCTACTAGCAAGGGGCTAGTATTAGCCTCTGATTCTGAACCAGTAATATTTGATTGCATCTTTTTTATGGTAATACTAATATTTTGCCCTCTACTCTTTCTGCCCGTCTCGGCGATCGCCTGTTTTCCAGGCTTCTCTCTCTGCTGCTTTCGTTTCTTCCTCGTCTTGTTTTAGTTGGTCTCGTCAGTGGCTTATATTTACTTCGACATGGCCACGTTTTGAACGTAGCAAGTCGCCAGACCTTTATTGTTGTTACACAGCAGTTAAGTCGCCAGTCCTTTATGGTCCTAACCACGTTATTACACAGTAGCTAAGTCGCCAGCCCTTTATTGTTCACTAGTTATTACACAGTAAATTGTACTCGAAAATTTTTTGTCATCCAAGTTGTCTATATATTTGTTTCTGAAAAATGTGGCATAATTATGAAACAAAAAAATACTACTATATATGAAAAATGAAGGTACATTTCCGTGCTTCTTCTTGTATTTTCTACTAAATTTGGTGTATTCTCATGCCATGCACCTATCTAATTTGGTATATTCTCATATATATATATATATATATATAACAATACCGAATTTTGAAAGAAATACAATAATTATACGCAACCGTACTAAACTATTATTTTTAGCTCCATTTATTTGATATATTATGAATTATGTGCCAAATGAGTGTTAATATAGTCTTTTTATAATCACCAAGGGAGGTAAGTGGTTATTTCTAAAATATTAGGGCTGTCAAATGATATTAAGAGAAACTCCAAAGGAGGTTTCTGATATTATCCCTAAGTAAAGCAAATGAACCGACAGGAGGTAGGTAGCATAGCAGTCCAACAATGAACAAAACAAATCCACGACTAGCATTCTATACAACAGGTGGAAAAGAAAAATTGACAGGTGGCGAGAAGTCAACGGAATATTATTAATTGTTGGAAAACAAATCACGCAACTGCCTGCTGGAGCCGTATACGTAGAAATAGCGAATCCTGAAAGTTTAAAGTCAAATTTAGAACTCAAATCCAATACTTAAGGCACCGTTTAACACTGGTTTGGAAAGCAATTTTTCAAATCACCTTTTCAAAGAAAAATTGCATTGAAAAATTGCTACGTTTCCATGAATATATTTTTCAATCACTTTTTTATCTCATATATATCCAATCATTATAATAATTTTTCTACAAAAAATTTAGAAAAATGCAATCCAATCCATGAACATCTTCTGTCACAGTATTAGTACAAACTCAATCAGACTCTTATTAATTAATATTAGAGAAGTGAATGGTCCAAAAACTGATTAAACTATTAAATATGACACGGATTGGCTAGCAAGGCCATTTTGTCAAATTCTATTAATAAAACAATGAGCTACCCAAAGGTCATTTTTGCCACAGAGATTTTTGAATCTCAGTAATTTACCAATTATTTTTTCGGTAGAATTTGACAAAATGACCGTGATGACCTGTTTTTGCCATTTTAATAACCTTTGTGGCCACAAGAAAATTTTGATGAGTAATCCATACCATATTTAATAGTTTAGTAAACTTTTTGGCCATTCACTCTTGTTAGAGAATACATTAGAGTTTGAGGGGAATTTTTACTCTTGATTATATTTATACATGTCAATGCCATGACTTCATATCGATCCTTTTTCATTTTCCTATTAAATTGGGTTTCTCCGTCAAATTTTTCCTTTGTTTATTATTAGTATTATTATTTTTAAAAGCGCCTTAGGGACCCCTCAGGTTAATTTGTAATTTGGGGTTTTGATTCATTGGTTCTTGGAGGATAAACAAATAAACTACCAGTGACCACCTCAATGGATTTATAGATATTCGTTGCTGGACTTTGTGACCCTTCCTTCCAGTTCCTCATCCGTCCATGAAGAATAGTAGATCAGAGTTCTGACAAAGCACCATTTTATATATATATATATATATACTAGAGTATTGTGTAAAAAATATTGAAATGTGTTTTTTTAATAGGAAAGAATCTAAGCTGAATATCTTCAGGTATAATGAGCTATAAGAGGATGTAAACAGAAGAAAATCCTGTACAATAAATATTGAACAATATTAATCATCAATTGGAGAATTTTAAATACAAATTGTCCCTGTTTACTCATTTGTAAGGTGTAGAAAGAAATGCTTACTCTTTTGTTTCCAATACATAGCAATCTATCGATTAGTTAGCTCTATTACAGTCATATAAAGGATACATTGAGTTAATAAGTGAAAGCAAACAAACTTACAATTTGAAAAGTATGATTAACAGGTGAAACACAACAAAACTCGGGCGCAAAAATTGTAGCATATAGAAAAGGAATGTTAAGAACTACTGTACATATTATTCATTGCTAGAGAGACTTATATGACATATGAGTATTAAAATGCACTGCTCTATCAAAATATATTGGAGCAGTGGACTCTAATACTGCGTTTTCAGCTCGTCAAGCTACGATTTACAACTTTGTGGCTCTGCTAATAGCAGTCATTAGCAGGTGAGGTAGGTCCTAGTAAGTGTAAGTCTTAGAATGCATTGCGCTATCAAAAAATATTGGAGCAATAGATTCTAAGACTACAATTCAGCCATGATAGACCTACACACTCGAATTGAACATGACAACAAAATGAAATCTGCAAACATGCTTCTTCTCAAGCAAAAAGAAAACGAAGCTGAAACAATTGGAAGGAGAGGGGAAGAATGCTAGGCAAAAAGTCAAAAACCACTTCTGGACAATGCTAGTTTCCGCTTTCTTAGACCAAAAAAAAAAGGCAAGAGATGGGAAAGACTGAGAAGTAAATCTGCAACTTTTTCTACAAAATGGCAACAAGCGTTAGGAACCAAACAATTAATTTGTAGTCAATATAAAACAACAAAGAAACAAATTCAATGGCTATAAACTCACAAAATCACAAGAGGAGATGGGTGTTTTCACCATAGTCATCTCATTTCAATCATTCTGGTTTTTGTAGTGAAAGTAAATCGAAAGTTGTGATCTTTGGGACATCGATTGAAATTTGTGAAGGTCTTTCTTGGTTAATTACTGAAGGAAAGCGAAGGAAAAGTGGGGAAAGTAAAATGAAGTGCAAATGGAGTGTTTTGCTTTCCTGCCATCGGTGCTAAAGTTGTTTGACTTTTTGGCTTCTTGTCACTTTTCTTCGTTGAACCAGAAAGAGAAGAAAGGAAAAATAGAGAAACGGGAAACAGAGAGAGAGAAAGGAAGAAGAAAAAAAAATGATGGGCTAAAGTTGTAAAATGAACTACAAATAGAGTGTGTTGCTTTCCTGCCATCGGTGTTAAAGTTGTTTGACTTGTTGGCTTTTTGTCTTGCATAATGGAGACAAACAAGAAGTGGAGAACAGAGCTCATGCCGGGAAAGACTGAGAAGTAAAGCAAAAGAATATGCGGAAAAAGTCAGAAATAACCCTCAATAGTTAGTTACTGTTTTGGGGCTAGTTATTTTTCTCTGGACAAGTTAGTAATTTCATGTAACAAGACAAAAATAACCTCACCAATGATACACTGTTCGGAGAACTAATCAAGATTCTCAGGGCATAAACGGAAGAAAATTTTTCTCCCTCCCCTCAGCCCACCACGTGGCTAAACCTGAGAGTAGAAGTCTTAGCTTTTTATATATATGTAAGATATATATATATATTTCTTGTGGTGCACGTTTAGGGCTGGATAAGCCTCTCAATCATTAATCTGTGACTCATGTCATTAGCTCAGATTTGACATTCTTGATTACGCCAATAAGGCATCCTATTCTATGGTAAATTAGTAATTGCAACTTGCTAGAAATTTGGACTAGATTTGAGGATATCAAATCGGTAGTTTAGAATGTGAAATTACGTGTTTGGAATTGAAATAATTATAGTAACTGTTTTTATGATGACCCACGATGTATTTGAGATAAAAAAACTATTGAAAAGATAAAACGATCACAAATAAATAAAAATGACCACAAATATAAGTGTGTTTGAATTTGAGATAATTTTATGAAAAAGTACTGTAGCACTTTTTTGATATGATGTATGTAAAATAAAAAGGTGATTGAAAAATGTATTGATGATGCAAGCAAATCAGTGTACGTAAATAAGATGTAAATAAAGTGAAATAACGCATAATCCAAACACAAATTATTAGTACACCCTTTTCTATTGGTCACGCTCTTACTATCTCATCTTGCTTATCGAGAAGAGGCTATATTACATTGTTTGGATAGTATATTATTTGAAATATGGATTGCTTCATATTTTTCCAATTTTATTTGCTTACATCATCTTTACAATTTCCAATACACCTTTTTATCTTCCCAATATCTTTTTATCTCACATACATCACATCACAAAAAGTGCTACAGTAAAAATATCCCAAATAATCCCAAATAACTTACAATCCAAACAGACCCATTTATTTGAAATAATTATTGTAACACTTTTTGTGATATGATGTATGTGAGATAAAAAGTAGTTGGAAATATAAAAAGGTAGGTTGGGAAATGTGTTTGTGATGCAAGCAAAATATTATTTGAGATAATTTTGATATCCAAACACTCCAGTTGCACTATTTTCTTTCTCGTGGCCATAGATTGACAAATGGCCGATTTGAAATTTTCTAATAGCATAGCTTGTGCAATTTGGTTCAAAATTTTCAGCTAAAATACGAATAAAAATTAACAAAACCACAGAATGCTAAAAATTAATCTTTACAATGCAAAAATATTTTGCAAGCTCAAAACTTAAAATATAATTCCTTAAACTTGACGAACCATATATTACTATTTCAAGATTTAAATTTTTAATAGGTCTTTATGCTAGACCGTGTGAAAAAGAAAAACAGAACAATGGTAGATCTTTGAAGAATTCCAAAAAAAAGCAACCAAAATATTCAACTCACTTGACCCGCAAAAGAGCATGCACCAAAAGAATTTTCATACTATACCATGATTAGCAGGCTTTGGCGGAAGAAAAATGCTGATAAAAAGGTGGAATTTTTTACAAAATTATTGGATTTCATCAGACCACTTCATCAGACCACATATCTTGCTCAGTTTGTAATATGTCCTCTATTAGAGGACTGTCATCCATAATTGATTTTTTGTAGCAAAGAAGAAAGTGGATGTGTTTGCGTAGGGCAAAAGTGTCACTTCAATCTATCAAAGCTTACTTTTTGCAAGGTCAATCTGATATATACATTTTTTTCTTGACATATACATGGATGGTGAAAGTGTGGACAACAAAATAGGGAGTGCCATTAACATCCTTCTAAAATAATAGGGAAGCAGGTGTGTTTGGATAGGGTATTATTTGAAATATTATTTAGAATAATTACTGTAACACTTTTTATGATGTGATGTATGTGAGATAAAAAGGTAGTTGTGAATATAAAAAGGTGGGTTGAAAAATGTATTTATGATGCAAACGAAATATTATTTGGGATAAGTTTTGTATCCAAACACTATGCATCTTCTCTCAGAATAAAGTAAAAAACATGCGGAGTCCTTAAACTATTTTTATTGTCTATTTTGACTCCTCATTTGAAATTTGTTTTCGATTGGTTCTTGAACAATTAAGATTGCATTCTTTAAGAACTTTTGGTGATTTTAGGCAAAAATCGGGCCTGATTTAAGGGCATTTTTGCCCATTCACAATTGAAGCATCCGGACTAGTATCCCTAAATAGAGGCAATCCTTCAATTTCTTTCTTCAAAACACCATTAGATTTTCTTTAAAAAAAAAAAATCATCTGAAAAATCGAGGATTGCCTCTTTTTAGGATAATCATCACAGGGGAGACACTAGTAATCATCAGCAAGAAATTGTTAGAATCTCCGGAAAATCAGAAGAGGAAGAACAACAACTAAGAGGACGAATGAAGGTAGAAGAAAAGGAAATCAAGCTGAAGAGTTTGGTGAAGAATAAATCAGGAGAAACAAAATAAAGGAAATTGTTGTGTGATGTCCCTTCAAAAATACTTGCTCTCACTGCTGGAAAACTTTCTTTTGCTGACTGCATAAACTTTTGATGCCTCCACCATTCCGATGAGGACCACCAACACATTCTCTCCATGTCTAATATTCCTGGAAAGATCAAGAGGACTCTACAGCTTTGTTGATTCCAAGCGAAATGCCAAGTACTCTTTGTCAGTTCCGAGACACTAAAAGATCATGCAATCTGCTATTCCGAAGAGGGTCCGTTGCTAATGGACAAAGAAACATCCATTGCTACCTTTAATCCAATAACAAAAGAGGTACTCCAATATCCATATGTACAATTTATTGGCTATGCATTTTCAAGTTTCATTTTTACACCTTGTCCTTCTTTTTCTTCAGATTCTTTAGCAGTCGTTGAAGGGTTGCCTTTTTTTCCGGGTTTCTAATGCTGGTCCCGATACTTTGATTGTGAACGGACAAAAAACCCTTTAAATCTGGCTAGACTTATGCCTAAAGTCACTGGAAGTCCTTAAAGTATGTGATTTTAAATGTTCAGGGGCCAATCAGAAACAAAATATAAATAAGGGGCTAAAAGTAGATAACCACAATAGTTTAAGGATTTCCTCAGGTTTTTAACGACAACCTGGATCTAAGCATAAAACTTTCTCAGGCAATTCTGGCATATTGGGCCAGCAAAGGGCTCTATCACCTACATGTATTCATCACTATTGAAAGCAAACTCAAGCAGAAAAGAGAACTAGCAGGACAATTTACAATGCTGAAATGGTTATGCGAGAATTAATTCCCATCTGAGTACACTTGGACAAGCAACATGCCTGGTAACCCGAGTACGTCGTAACTCGATACAGATTTAGAAAAAACATACAATTGCTTCTACCACCATTCGCCTGTTGAATGGTAGCAAATAAAATCATAAAGGGAAGATAAAGAGAATTAATTACTTAAAAAGAGTCGTTGCTCGATCCGATTGTAAGGTTACTCTCCCTTGGCTTCCTTCTTCTCTTCCTTCGGCTTTGGCTGCTCCTTTGGCTTTGGCTCCTCTTTTGGCTTTGGTTTGCCTGCCTTGGGTTTCATGAAGCAGAAACAGGAGCAACAGGGGCACTGGAATAAGAACTTCATGCTTCTCTCTTCCCACTATCCCAAATGGTGCACACGGGAAAGTTTTTGTGCTTTAGCCCTTCTTGTTTCTTTTTATCTTCCGTTTTCACTAGAATTCTTTTGGAGAATAGTACACCTTTTACTGTTGGATTCCATTTCAATCGCTTTCATGATGACTGGCCATGCTATCAATAAGACAACTATATGCTGGCATGAAATTGCTTTGGGTGGGCAATGACAATGAGGGAATTTGGGGTACCCTACAAATAGGGAACTTTGGTGGGCCATTAACTTTGAAAAGAAGGGACTACTTTTTGGTTTAATCAACTCACTATAAGAAATTTTGGGCAGGCAACTGGCAAGCATTATAGAGAACAGACTTCTACATTGTTATTATAAGAGAGCTTTCTTGAACACCATACCAACTACTGTTAGACATCATTCAACAATAGAACATGTAAACAAGCGGTGGGTAAATCCATCATTGAAGGAGCAATAAGAAGTATAACAGCCTCAATAGCTATTAAAGCAAATTTAATCACTCCTTTCTCCTACTAGCGGATGGTTAACAGATTCCTGAGAAATGTGTCGGTTGTGATAACTGACAAGGGCAGCTAGAATCTTTGCATATGTTTGGTTGATTGCGCAGAGCTTGAAGGACCCGATAATTATTCACAGCTTAGATCGCCCCTGTGACTATCAGAAAACCAAAACCCTTTTGGAAGATCATCATACATAGGGAAAGCCTAGAGTAGTTCATCTGTAAAATCCTCTATTATTTACCCTGTGAACAACGATGCGAGCGACAATTACATGCCAGTCTAGAATGCAATAGATTGACCTGATGTCCGAGTGCTGATTAGCATTCTCGATTGATTCTTACCAAAGAGATAAAGGATTTCCATCACCAAGATTAATCACTAACCATTATTATGGTATTCGATTCAACAGATTATAGTAGTATTCACATACTTGTATCTAGTAGCAAAAGGAGGCAAACAGGTAAAAGCATAATCACTGGATCTTCACAGTATTCATAAACTTTCACAAGCCATCTTTCCTACTGTATGCCAGATAAGAGAGTTTCATTTTCTCTTCTATTTATCAATTTTACAAACATGTATAATCCTATTTCAGTAACTTACATGTTTATTTTGAAATGAACAACAAGACTAAATCTACCGCAGCTTGGGCTCCAGGAAGACGCTACAACAAGATTATGGAACTTTCAAGCTTCCAGGACTCTGTAGTAGAGCACTCTTAATCTTACCTCAACAGTCAAAGTCATGTTTCAGACATGTCATGTGGAAAATGCATAATTGAGATTCTCGTTATTTTCATACTTGAAGAATATTAAAGTTGAGCCAATGGTTTTATTTCTTTGGGCCTAGAATCATAGTCATAAACCCCAACACCGCGTTTTCTGCCAAGTCGACCAGCATCAACATACTGCACAAGAAGAGGACACGGAGCATATTTACTGTCCCCAAGGCCAGCCTGAAGAACTTTCATTATTGACAAGCAAACATCAAGCCCAATCAAATCAGCAAGCTCTAGAGGACCCATTGGATGGTTTGTCCCCAGCTTCATTCCTGTATCAATGTCTTCCTTTGTTGCTACTCCAGTATGTAAAGCATGAAATGCTTCGTTTATCATTGGCATCAGAATTCGGTTTACAATGAAGCCAGGATAGTCATTGGAGCAAATGACTGTCTTTCCCATCCTGCAAATCCAGTGGCTCCAATGACTTTATTATGTAAAAGCATAAATATGAAATTATACAAGTATATATCTATTCATCTACAATAGACATGTCAGAAAATTATATTTCAAACTTCAATAGCTGATAAGCCTTTGTGCAGGGTTACTGTTAAAGAGTTTCAAGAATTGTAATATAGCCCTATACTTCCACTTATCTCTATCAAACAGACCGAATTCACTCCCAAATGTGCATGCTTTGACAAGAAGTTGAACTCACATAACTCTAGCACTATGCCACAACCAGAAATGTATTCCAATGCTAGAAGTATGACATAGCAACTTCTCTGAGGAACTAATCTGTGGACTTGTGTTTTCCGTGGAGAGGGCCCTATTCAGAGCACTATGACATGTCTACTTTGCCTGTTGAGGCAGAAAGGATGCAAATTTTGCTAACGTCACTAGCATATCGATGACAGAGGAACACTGAAATCAATCAAAGTGTGTAAAAGGCATGGAGTATGTTTGTTGATAAATATAAGATTTAACATTAAATCACCTCTCAGCCAAGCATCTAGTGGCATTATAAGTATCATCTGATGTATCTGCCCCCTTAATAATCTCAACTAGTTTCATAATAGGTGGAGGGTTCATAAAATGCATGCCGATCACCTGCAACATGATACAGTAAATGAGGGGAGCTCATATAACCAACCTGACCAACAACGCAAGATTAAAGGCAACCAAGCACAAATACTCAGAAGTTATCTGGACCTTCATTTTTCACTTTTACCTAAACCTATAAGTGTAAACAATGACAAAATTGCATATTGATTCATCAAGTATCAAGCACTTCAAAGGTAACCTGGCTGGGTCTGCTTGTTGCTGATGCTAAACGAGTAATGGAAATGGAACTTGTATTTGATGCCAAGATTGCAGAGCCTTTTAGAATTTTATCCAATTGAACAAATAACTTCTTCTTCACATCCTCAGACTCAACAACAGCCTCAATCACCATATCAACTGAAATAAGATCATCCAGACTGGAAGTACAGCGTAAACGCCTTGCAGCATCAGCCTCTACAGCCTGTTAAAAAGTTACAGCAGGGGGAAGAAAAGACATTATAACTTACTTTTTAAACACTTGGGCTGTCTTCGGTTCTCCATAAGGATTCCAATTGAAATTAGAAGTGCATCCTACTTGCTTGTTTCGCTACATGGCACTAGGATGCAATTCCAATTCCCCATTGAATTCCAATTCTGATAGATAACCAAACACAGCGTTGAAGTAGTTGACTTTGATTAAGCTTCAACAGCTAATCCAGGTATTATTCCAAAATGCTAGTACTAACTAGTACCAAGCTATGATTATGAACCCCGTTTCGATTTAATTATTCAATTAAGTTTGTCACCTGGGTTATTCTATTAAAGGGATTAGTATCTCCGGCCTTCTACCGTTGCAACACAGAATCTAATACTATAAGGACAAATACACCCGCCAACAACAATTAGAAGAGGGGGAAAACATGCAAGCTCGTTACGAATGAGACATTAGTGTTGCTCTAACTCCACTTAAATTAAGCATTAAATTACATAAAGATGCCGAGTTTTCTACAAAGAACTTCAAAAAACGAAAAGCGAAGATGGAAAGTTCATTTTTTACAACAAAAGAAATAGATATATGGGTGATGGAAACCTGGGAAAGGTGACCCTTTGAGACCAGGCGTTCAATGTTTTTAGAAATTGAATTGTGGGCTCTGGAGAGAGCTTCAGCCTCAGTATCATGAAGCCAGACGTCGACGCCGTTGACGACAGCCAGTTGGGCGATTCCGGAACCCATTTGGCCGGCTCCAACCACTCCTATGCACTTGATTTCAGCCATGTCAGCAACTCTTTCGACTCCCCTGACAATTGACGAGCTTAGGCTTGATTCTTCTCAGGCGTACTTGATAATTGATCCGGTCCCACCATTCCCTACCATCCAAACAACTGGATTATATCCACCCAAGTACCTGCTTCCAGCCCAAAGGCAAGTATTGGTAGTTCATGGACCAGCCCGATATAGCCCTGGTCTGTCTATGGTTTTCCAGATTGGAGTAGACGTATAGAAAGAAGACCCAACCCAATGAGCCCAAGCAGAAATTTGATAGCATTTGAATGACTCTTTGACATGGGCATGTTTGAGTTGTCCATCATCAAAATCCCCCTTTTTCCCTCTCCTTATAATGCTTGCTTAGAGTCTCTCTTTTAGTATTTTTTTTTCCTTAAAGAGAAAAAGAGACAAGCATGTCCCAATATTCAGTTGATGGGGTTATTTCGAATAATAACCTTTAGTAATAGTTCTTGGATTTTATTTATTGTAAATATATTCATCGAAGTCAATAGAACCGAATACGAATGAACTTTGTCATCGTTAGTATGTTGAGGAGCAATGGCTCGGTGAAAATTATCATGCATCTTACTCAATTCTAGAGCGTGTTTGGATAATAGATTGTTTGGGATATCTTTTGAAAAATATATATATATATATATCGTAACACTTTTGCATGTGATTTACGTGAAATTAAAAGGCAATTAAAAATTTTGTTGACGATGCAAGCAAAAGTTTTTGAACTGAGGGTGATGTCGTAAAAGACTCGACGATTACAATTTGTGTTACCCAGCCCTTCTTCTTTGTGTTTTGATTCATTTTGGTTACATGAAAGGCTCATATCAGTAGTAATTACTCCCAAAATTTTCGAGGCTAAAAAGTTTTCTCTTACTTCTAATTGGCTTGACTCTTGAGTAGAACTCAAGCTAGCACAAGCCTACTCCTTTTGGCATCAATGCTTAATTTAGGACTAAATCTTGTCAAAGGTTGCTATCGAGCATCGACAACACGCCACTAGAGGCCAGCATTGGCAAATAATATAATATATCTAATAAGCTTCAAAACATATTAACAATTGCTTGCTAGCCCACATTAAACTGACTCAATCTGTGTTAGTGTTAAATATTTTTTTTTTTATTGGGTGCCAATAAAAAAAAAAAAAATTGCAGTGTCCATTTCTGTACTCTATGAAGAAGTTCTGGTTCGACAGTTCAGCACCCAAAAAGTCAAAAAGCAGAAAGCTTCCCAGCAAAACTCACAACTGTCACTACTGAGGATGAGTTGATATCATGGGCGAGGCATCATTGTAAATTGGAAGTCCCACTACTAATTACTTTGTAGCACTCTAAAAAGCTTGCCAAGCAAGCTTAATAATGCAATCATGTCACCTAAACCATCATATATGCCCACACGCATTCGAACACACTAATAAAAATTTGTTTTGACGAGTGGACCTCAATGTCATGGGACATTTTATTATTCTTTTTATAGTATACACAATTTTTTTTTTCTGTTTTTGATTGAATGACAACGATAGCACCTTATTGTGTCTAAACTTCGCTTACCTGCTGCTGAACTATTTGTTTTCTTACATCATTACCTCGGATTTTTTTTTTTAGGAATGTCGGTATCACTTATTACCTCGTACATATATATATATATACACCAAATTGTTATAAATTTTTTTTTTTACAAAAACTCTTAAAAATAGTAATCAGGACGGGCTCTTAATCCCTCGAAAGAAATATGAAAGCAGCTACTTAATTTCTTGGCCTTAATTAAAAGCAAGCTTCCTTCTATCCTTTTAATATGGTGTGCTGCTCTAATTCGATGGATCAAACACAGAGAGCAATAGGGCTACTCTTTTGAGTGCTAATTCAATTACCTTTTCCTAATTCAAGAGCGGATGTTAAGGTTTATTCTTGTTTTTAGATTGCATTTTTGGTTGGACTAGATGGTTCTTTGCGGAAGTCTCTACATGATCGTCTAAAAGGTAGAAATTCTTATCAAAACTCAAGAATTAATGATGGAACATGAAGGTTATTGGGAATTGTTAATTGTAATCCCCTTTTTGTTTATCGCAATTCTACCATTATTTTTATCATATATTTTTTCATTTATTAGACTATGTGATAATACAAATAACGAGAATATGAATAATACTTGCTATTAGGAAATCATCTTAATCAACCATCTTATTCTCCTTAAACGTAAAAATAAGGAATCTTAATGCCACCGTTTCTTTCTGTTGGTTTCAACAAATGGAAAAAAAAGAAAAGAAACGATAAGCACCATACACTATGCTATAGAATATTTTTTTTTTTTTAATGCAGTGGATAATGAAGGATGTTTGTTTATCACAAAGTTCCATAAAAAAGTTACGTAAAACACTTGGACGTGATTAAACATGGGAACCTACCTAATCTACATAAATAATTACTCGTATTCGGTATGCAGTTGGACGAATTGATTTGTAAGGTCATTACCAATTTAGGCAATTACTTCCCACAAAAATTCTTGCATCTTAGTAGAATCAAATCATCAATGAATGCTGGTAAAAGCCCTTGACTAACCACTAAAGTTGGAAGAGGAATGGATATTATTGTCGCAATCCAATCCAGCAATCAGCAACCGAGTCTCATATTTATGTGGATTCGGTACGTTCACATGTCAGTCCTACTCTCGCATCATACATAAGAAGTAGGTTTGAGTAGTTGACCCGACAACCCCTTTGGGAATGGATCTCCTTAACTTCACAAATAAATCACCTCCCAAACCCCGTGACTTCCGCCGCTCCATGCTACCGGCTACTTCCGCCCATCCTTTCCTGCTTCCCCGGTCATCATCGAATCTCACTTCTTTGACTTTTCGGTCTCGCTGCCAGCTGTTATAAAACATTCGCACTCTCTAGTCTCTACCTCAACGCGCGTGCTGCAACATTTTTTTTTTTAAAAAAAATTACACCTGAGGATTTTAATCTTAACGGATTCATAAAAGTTAATTAATGAAGCTGGTACTGAAAGCACTAAAAATCAAAGAACAGGTACCTAAAAGCATAAAACTAGCAGCACCTTAGGATAAAAAATGGTATTTTCTAACATTTAATTATATGTAAATATTATTTATAAATTTAGAAGTGCTGAAAGGATATTTTTAGACATTACATACTAGTAGTACTAAAAAGCTAAAGAGACTAGCATTATTGAAATTTAAGAGTATGTACCTAAGCATGTGACATTAATACTCTCTAAGGATAATAATGGTATTTCATAAGCATGGGGGAGGCGGGGTAATAATTGATTGCTTGTATTGATGAATTCAACACTATAATAAAACTCTTTAATATCAACAAATTTAAAATATATATGTGTTATTTTCAAAATAATTCAAGGAACTCATAATGGTGCATTAATATAAATAAATTACAACTCAAATCAATCTATAGTAATAAAAATTACATCTTAACAAATAACTCACATATAGTGGGAAGATAAATTTACGTGTAATAAGACTTGAATATAAGGTTTCTCTTTTTTTTTTTTTTTTAAAGAGTTTTAACTTGACCATCGAATTAAGCCTTATTGTTAAAAAACCATGCAGAGTACGTTGAAACTTTCTTCAAATTTCACAATTTTGAGGAAAATTTGGTGATTCTATAGAGGGAGCAAGGCAGAAGAAGAAAACAAAGGTAAGAAGACACCCTCCATGATTTGGTTGCCAGTTTTATGGTACACGCGCAGTGCGGGCTGTGGGGGAGCCGACGAAAAATAAGTCGTACTAAAATCTCACGCCTGTCCTCGTAAGAATGCACCAATTAATGTCCAACCTCATCCACTCATCCTTCAAATCTCCCACTCAGAACTCCCACACAATCACACGCATTTTCTAATGTGAGACTGTGGACTGCGGACAAATGTGGGTATTGACAATTGACTCAGACTTGTGATCTGTGGAAACTCTGAACGATGGGGTACTTAAACAAATTTGCCGTGCTGCATTAAAAGTCAGCTCTCGTGTCATCATTTCAAATCAGTCCACCAGTTTTCTGTCCATTTATTAACTTGGATTTTCTCACCCTCACAAAACTACAGTGTACTTTCCCTATTTTTTCTTCGCTCGAGATTTCTCAATTTCACTATTTACTGACTCAAGAGACAAAGTGGGGCTCTGTTCTTTTTCATTGTCCCTCTTTCCCCTGATTCATTGCTTGATTGTACTTCTAAAAGAAGGAACTGTTCCTCTTCACTGTCGAGGGTTGTGTTCACAAGTGACAATTGCTTCACTCTGAAGTGATGGAGCGTTGAAATATCGGTTCCCTTTTGGAGGAAAAGAAGGTTCTCTCCCCATTTCAACCTATTGATATGACTTGAATTTTAATGTTTGCTTGTTAGTTTCTGATCTAGGGATCTGAAACCAAGTGGGGTTCCTAAATTGTAGTGACATTTTTTATTTTTGTCCAAGTAGTGACATTTCTTGCTTCAGCACTAAGTTGGTGTTGTTGGTTTTTGTTTCTTAAACCCTTTTTTTTTGTGATCTTTGGGTTCTTTTTGGAATTGAGATGTTGAATTTCTCTTCATTTGGGAAATCTATGCAATGAAAGTCCAGTTTTTTTGGGGCCGGGGATGATAGCTCGGCACCTTTTTCTAGAGGCATGAAGTGTACTTATATATCTGTATCTGGGTTTCCTCACTTCAGTTTATCAATCCCCTTGTAAATTGGGCAATTTGTTGCTCTCAGATAGTTATCCGTTATCGTACTATCTTAGGATTTCATTTGATCTTTGTGGTACTGATTGGTTCTTTTACCTTCGAAATTCTGAAAAGCGATGCACCAGCAATAATGGGCAGCTCGAACTAAGTGGATAGATGGTGATGTTGGCTCTGATTACTCAGTGAAGTTCTGTTGTTTCACTAATGGTGGTCAGGGAACTTTTCCCCATGACCATCATGAATTTACTATTATTGGCTTGTTTTATCTGCTTGCTTTCGGGACTTGAAGCCCAAAGCCAGGGTTGTCATCCAAATGACCTTGCGGCATTGAAGGAATTTGCAGGAAATCTAACAAACGGCTCCATTATCTCAGCATGGTCGAATGATCTCAGTTGCTGTAACTGGGATGGTGTTGTCTGTGGTGGAAGCAGAGTGATCATGTTAAATTTGTCAAGAAACGGCGTGAAAGGGGTGATTTCAGAGTCTTTGGGAAATTTGGATCAGTTGAGGCTGCTTGATCTTTCACACAATGATCTCGAAGGTGGATTGCCTTCTGATCTTTCCAATTTGCAGCTGCTGGAATCTCTTGATCTTAGCCATAACAAGTTATCTGGACAAGTGGTGGGAGCACTTATTAAATTAAGGTCAATCCAATCACTGAATCTGTCTAGCAATCTATTCACTGGAAACTTCACTGATTTTGGTAAATTTCCCAATCTTGTTGAATTTATCATTATCAACAACTCCTTTTCTGGAGAGTTGGACTCTCAGCTCTGCAGTATCTCGAGGAAAATTCAGGTTGTTGATTTATCGTTGAACCGTTTCTCTGGTGGACTTGAAGGCTTGGATAATTGCAGCACTTCTCTTCAGCAGCTACATCTAGATGAAAATTCTTTTTCAGGCCCCCTTCCCGAGTCCCTGTATTCAGTGACTTCCTTGGAGCAGCTATCATTTTCTGCCAACAATTTCTCTGGCCAGCTTAGCCCTCAACTCAGTAAGCTTTCCAATCTGAAATCTTTGGTTTTATCCGGGAACGTGTTTTCTGGTACACTTCCTAATGTATTTGGCAATTTGACAAAACTAGAGCAGTTGGTTGCGCATTCTAATTCGTTCTCTGGGCCATTGCCTTCTAGCCTGGCCCAATGCTCTAAGCTAAGAGTGCTTGATCTTGGAAAAAATTCTTTATCTGGTGTCATTGATCTTAACTTCACTGGATTACCGAATCTGCATACTCTTGATCTTGCTAGTAATCACTTTTACGGTCCCCTACCAGACTCACTATCTACTTCCCAGGAGCTGAAAATTTTGAGTCTTGCCAAGAATGAACTAACTGGCCACGTACCTGAGAGTTATGCAAATCTCACATCTCTTGTGTTCTTATCTTTGTCCAACAACAGTCTTACAAGTTTATCTGGAGCATTGTCAGTTCTGCAGAATTGCAGAAACCTCACTACCCTCATCCTCACCAAGAATTTCCATGGTGAAAAAATCCCAACAAATGTAGGTGGTTTTCAGAACTTGATGGTTTTTGCACTCGGGAACTGTGGCCTGAATGGCCAAATTCCAAGTTGGTTATTGAATTGCAGCAAGTTGGAAGTTCTTGACTTGTCCTGGAATCATTTGAATGGAAGTATTCCTCCATGGATTGGCCAGATGGACAACTTATTCTACTTGGATTTGTCTAATAACTCATTGACGGGAGAAATTCCAAAAAGTATAACAGAGCTGAAGGGACTCGTAACTGCAAAAAGCAATCCACCAAGTCTCAACTCATCAACCAGCATTCCTCTCTTTGTCAAACGAAATCAGAGTTCTAGTGGTTTACAGTATAATCAAGCTTCAAGTTTCCCTCCATCAATATTATTGAGCAACAATAAACTAAATGGAACAATTTGGCCTGAAATTGGACGGTTGAAGCAAGTCCATGTCCTTGATCTCAGCAGGAATAATATTACTGGAACCATCCCTCCATCCATTTCTGATATGGGAAATCTGGAGGTCCTGGATTTGTCATTCAATGATCTCTACGGATCAATTCCTTCATCATTCAATAAGCTAACATTCCTATCAAAGTTTAGTGTGGCTTATAATCACTTGCAGGGAGCAATCCCAATTGGTGGCCAGTTTTTTAGTTTCCCCAGCTCAAGCTTTGATGGTAACCCTGGACTTTGTGGGAAAATCATCTCTCCTTGTGCAGTTAATAATGTTGGGCTTCAACCTGTTATTCCTGCAACTTCAAACAACAAGTTTGGTCGGAGCAGTATCCTTGGATTGACAATTAGTATAGGGGTGGGAATTGCCATTCTCCTGGCCCTAGTTCTGCTTAAAATTTCAAGAAGAGATATGGGAAATCCAATTGATGACCTGGAGGATGAAATCAGTAGGCCCCCGAGATTGTCTGATGCATTTGGACCTTCAAAGTTGGTGCTCTTCCAGAATGCTGACTGCAAGGATCTCACAGTTGCAGACATTCTGAAGGGAACGAGCAATTTCGGCCAAACAAATATTGTTGGCTGTGGAGGTTTTGGTCTTGTTTTCAAGGCTGACCTACCTAATGGCACAAAAGCTGCAATCAAGAGACTATCTGGTGATTGCGGGCAGGTGGAACGTGAATTCCAAGCTGAAGTAGAAGCACTCTCAAGAGCTCAGCACAAGAACCTTGTTTCTCTGCAAGGGTACTGCAGGCATGGAAATGACAGGCTTCTCATTTACTCCTACATGGAGAATGGAAGCTTAGATTATTGGTTGCATGAAAGGATTGATGGGAGTTCCTTTCTTAGATGGGAAGCAAGGCTAAAGATTGCTCAAGGGGCTGCTCGTGGATTAGCTTATCTGCATAAGGAGCCAAATATAATTCATCGAGACATTAAAACTAGCAACATTCTTCTGGATGAGAGGTTTGAAGCTCATTTAGCTGATTTTGGGTTGTCTAGGTTACTTCATCCTTATGACACCCATGTCACTACCGATTTGGTCGGCACCCTGGGGTATATACCTCCGGAGTACAGCCAAACATTGACGGCAACTTTCAGGGGAGATGTTTACAGTTTTGGTGTTGTTCTGCTTGAGCTTCTTACCGGAAGGAGACCTGTTGAAGTTTGCAAGGGGAAGAATTGCAGAGACTTGGTTTCATGGGTGTTTCAGATGAAATCTGAGAGGAGAGAGGAGGAGATATTTGATTCATCTATATGGGATAAAGATTTTGAAAAGCAGCTATTAGAGGTGCTTGCTATAGCCTGTAAATGTATAGACCAGGAGCCTAGACGCAGACCCTCCATCGATCAAGTTGTTTCTTGGCTTGATGCAATTGAGACTGGAAGAGCTAGAAAATAAAGAAATTTAATGTGCCTTCTAGTCTTGAATATTTCGGTCTCTTTCACATAAATATAATACTATTAACGTATAGCGCTTTTAGTCTCGCTCGCATGGTCTTTCGCATGAAATGCCCAAATTAAATGATTTTAGACCTTAAAATCACTTTCTTGTTCATACATACGGTTATTCGATGCTGTTCCTGAATACGATACGCTTCATGTGCTTTCTTGGATTCTCATTCTTTTTCACTAAATGAGGACATGCCCGATTGAATTGGAGAAATGGATAGAACGTACAAGCAATCATGCAAGATTTTTTTTTCTTCTTCTTGCTCTTTAATTGGTTTCATGCGACAGTTCTTTTTCTGCCTTTTCGATTTCCAGATTAATGGATGTAACGTAACCTTTGGCTCTGTTGAAGCGGATATGTTTGTCAAGTTGACTGGGGATATATGCTTTCTTTATGGCGTGTTGGAATCGTGGCATGTTTCTGGGTTGATTAATTCCTTTATTGTACTTCGACGACTGTTTCTGTTTCATTTTAGGGTGGAAATGGCAAACCATTATCCATTCTCAACTTCCTAAGTGGCATTTGAAAGGGAGACTCACCAATCGTTATGTCTTGGTCCTGTCCTTTCGCAAAGAACACAGACATGACTGGCTGATTTTGAGATTCACTACGAATGAATGGGATAAAGTTCGAATCCCACCCGAAAATAAATCAATTCTGACAACTTATGAGCACCAATGCCTGCCAGGATATTCTGATTGGATGATTTAAGATTTGAAACACTATGGATTGCGACGTGTTTTATCATAACCTTGTTCCTTTGTTTCTTTTTTTCCTCCTCTAATTTTTTTTTTATGTCAGCATTTTATAGCAACACTCAATGACAACGTCCATTTCATTCAAAGACTTGTATATATGAAATGTTCAATATTCGACACACCAAGAAAGGGCTAATGCTTTACGAGGACTGAGATTGGAAGTATAGCAGTGACAGCAGGAGCATGGTATGATCTTGGAGTGGACACACAAAAAGGAGTGGGTTTGATATGATGCAAGGTATAAAACGCCATGCGTGGCTAAAGAAAAGCCTAAAGGATGAACGAAGCGTAGGAATGTAGCAGCAGCTGGACTTAGGCACGCGTCCTTTAATTAACAAAGTGTCAAGACTTGTCACTCGATCTGCTGTGTATATGGATGGTCTTGGAATTATGCACTACATTTTACATATGCGTCTCCTAAGTTTAAAGTCATGATTACTATGATTTTACCCAAAAAGTTTACCGAACTAAAGGGATTACCCCATTTCATTGGAATTTAGAACAGCAACACTAGTGGAGTTTTTGACATTACACCGGCAGGTATGAGAACGGGGCACGTTCAAGCGGACTAACGAGACCGACGGTGACGGAACTATTATCGGATCAAATGGATGTACTGATTCATTAAGCACGCATCAGAGTTAGAAGAATCCACACATTAAGTGATAATTTATAGGAGGTTAAGTTCAAATTCTTAATCTCCCAATCCACAAAAGCATCTCAGATTTTTATGGTGACCAACAGCCTAGCATACCGTTGGTTCACTAGTGGAGTTGATCGACACACATTGGCAACCATGTCTGCAGGCAGAAGAGCTTATTCTCACTTTCCGTAATGGACTTCTTGCCCCCCCATCCTCCATCTTATTGCCATTTCAGGTCGTCCGGGATCAAGTATTGCTTTTCCTCTTTGCACAATTCCCAGGTACTAATCATTAATCTTGTAGCTGGACTACCACCCTAGCCACCCCCACCCAAAAAATTAAAATGAAAAGGGAAGTCCTTACATGGTGTTTGAATACTATTTCGTAGGTTAGGCAAATATAAGTTGTTCTTCTTGAAGATTAATTGGAAGAATATTTAGAATAATAGCGTAGCATTTTCATTACCTGATATATGTGAAATAAAAAGATAATTAAAAAAATGTATATAGTTGTAATGTAAGAAAGATTTTTTTTTTTTTTTCAAATGAACTTACTATCCAAAAACGCTATGATTAAGTACTTGACATGGCAATGGTTTCGGGGGAAAATAAAAGGAAGAAGAAAGACGGAATCAAGTGCAACAAATTATTTATATATGTACTCCACAGGGTAGTAGGAACTGGAGGGATGATATAAGGGCAGGTGCAGATGAGACGGCAAGAGTTTCTGATAGAGCAAAGTATACAACGAAAGATGGCGTGGACAGGGCAAAGGAAAGGACGAGGGCCACGGCGGATGCTGTGGCGGATATGGCAAGAGAAGCTCCAGCAAAGGCAGTGGAGACGGGGCTGGGCTTCGGAGAAAAGGCGAAGCAGAGGATGTATATTGATTGCATGGGGATGCTGCTAAGGAGACTGCCAAGAATGTCAAAGGTGTCGTGGCTGGCGATCGACATCGTGATGCTAAAGGCAGGACACCACACGAACCTAATGCACCAACTGATAGTGATGTTGGAAGGTTGAGGAAACGCGTTCCAGGTCACGATTTACACCACTAGCAATCTTGGCAGGTGGGGTTTAGTATTAGCGTCTTTGCAAATAGCGAGTTTAGTTACAAGCAGTTGGTAGTTGTTAAATTAGTTCTAGCTAGAAAAGATTTATTCAAACATTAAGAAATAATGAGACCAGTAACAAGAATCTTTTTTTTTTTTTTTAAAGATCTTTTTGGTGGTCAAGGTTTAATAGCAGGCTCTATTCATCTTTCTTATGAATTACATGATTAGATTGATTAATTTCGGGAGATTTCTGTACTGGCAGTCAAAAGACTGCAGATAATTTTCAAGTATTACTTGAATTTTGTCCATGCCTTACGGTCTTTTTTTTATTTATTGTGAATTTATACAAATATAAATAATTTAGATGCAAAAATTAACAACAATCCTATATGTTCATCCACTAACTTTAAAAAAATTAATGTATTCTAAATGTTCAATTATTTACTAATTTTTAAAATTTTGTTTACATACTTTCACAATAATATGATGGTATACTTCAAATAATGTACCTCATATCAAAAATTTGGTAGATTTTCTTTTTTTTCTTTTACAAATGTTCTTTTAGACAATTTAAATTTTTATAATGACCTTAAACCTAGAACTATATATTCATATTAATTAAGTAGAAAAAATCTAGCAATTCATTTTTCCTGATCAATAAATATTCAGTTTCCAACAATATTAGTAAATCTGTCATTGTAATAGTTAATTCTCTTTTTTACACTTAGTTAATTCAAAATTAAGAATACTAATCAGCAGTATGGTAGTGAAAGGAAGTAATTTGGGTATATACGATTTCAATAATTGTCATTAAGAAAGTAATTTGAAATATGTAAGATTTCAATAATTGTGATTTGAGAAAAATTTTACTATAGTTCTATATGTAATAATTTGATAGAAAGCAAAATCATTAAGATAAGATTAGTTGTTTTCAAAGCCATATCACTAAGATAAAATTAGTTCTTTTTAAAGTTAGTTTAAAATTAGAGATAATTTTTAAACATATAATATAATCCAAATAGGATTCAATATTGGTAAAATCCAAGTGACTCATAACCCATTAATTCTCTTTAATTAGCATTAGGGATGGCAATTGGGACGGGTGTCACGGGGGGCTAATGGGGCAGGTGGTGGGGCGGGGCGAGGGTAATTTTTTCCCTTCTTTAGAAATGGGGCAGGGGCAGGAATTTACCCCTGCCTCATCCCCCGCCTTGCCACCCGTTAAAAAATAATAAATATATATGTATAATTATATATAATATTTAATTTAATTAGTTACAAATTTATAATAATGATATTATTAGTTATATGTTTATATAATGGATTTTAGTATATGTAATATAATTGATATTATTAATTATACTAATAATTATGCATGTCTACTAATAGAAATTATTAATTAGTTATATTTAATTAACTAATACATTTATACTAAATTCATAATTATACTTAACATAATAACACTTTTTTTCTCGAAAAAAACTCAATAATGACTTAGTAATTATATTTGTATCAAAAGTGAAAACTTGACTACTTTAGTTATATTTGTTTCATAATGTTGGATTATATTCGAATAACTCTTGTTCAATTGTTTTTTTGGATTTCAATTGTGAAATTACAATGGATAATAACTTGGTGATGTGTTGATATTTTAGTACTTAATTATTTGCTAAAATTTGACTATAAAAAATTATATGACAACTTTTTATTAGTTAAGCAAGGGAAGCGGGGCTGGGTGGGAGCCGGCGGGCTTCACCCCATTGCCATCCCTAATTTAGCATGCCAAATAGGGGTGAAAAACAACTCTTATTAAAATATCTACTTTTTACACACACACACAGATATATATATCAAAAATTTGGTAGATCTTTTTCTTTTACAAATGTTCTTTTAGACAATTTAAATTTTTATAATGATCATGAATCTAGAACTATATATTTATATTTAATGAAGTAGAAAAAAACCAACAATTCATTTTTCTTTATCAATAAATATTCAGTTTCTAACAATATTGGTAAATCTATCGATATAATAGTTAATTCTCTTTTTTACACTAAATTAATTCAAAATTAAGGGAAGAAATGATGAACAATATAAATACTAATCAACGAAATGGTGGTAAAAGGAAGTAATTTGGGTATGTAAGATTTTAGTAATTATGATTAAGGAAGTAATTTGGAATATGTAAGATTTCAATAATTGTGGTTTGAAAAAGATTTTACTATAGTTCTATATGTAATAATTTGATAGAAAGCAGAATCATTAAGATAAGATTAGTTGTTTTTAAAGAAATATCATTAACAAGGTTAGTTATTTTTTAAAGTTATTTTAAAATTAGAGATAATTTTGAAACATATAATACAATCCAAATAGGATTCAATATGGGTAAAATCCAAATGACCCATACCCATTAATTTTCTTCAATTAGGCATGATACAGAGGAGTGAGAAACTACTCTGATTAAAATAGTTACTTTCATATATATATATATATATATATAAGTAAGCCGCATCAGATCTTACCAAACACAAACCCGAACCCGAAAGTGGAGACAGAATTAGCTGAATGAATTTTTTGACTTCCCCTTTAGTGAAAAGATTTTTTGTACATGGCATTAAACGTTTGCTTTTCTCTTTTTTTTTCCTAGAAATTTATGGAGTAATAAAAAATTTATGTTTGAGAGAGACTGTGTATTTGTATTGAATACCAATTAAAATTAAAGCACAAAGGTGGTCTGACGATTATGACAAAATTTAAGGAAATAAGTGCAATTAGCGACACGTTCTTCTCAAGAGGTCAGGTCATAGTAATCTTCAAGAAAATCCACTTATACTCCTTATCAGTAAAAATAAATTTTGACATATATAACGTATACACATAGATAGATACAGATAAACATATATTCATGAAAAAAAGAAAGAAAAAAGAAGCATTATTATTATTTTTTAACCTTTTTTTGTAAGAAAGCATTATTGTTGTTCAGGGCTTGAGGGCCATATATGATACATGAATACGAAAGCGATGGGAAACGTTTTGCTTCTTGTAAACAAACAAGGATCATTGAATTATTGCGCATGTCATTGATTTTGGAAGTAATAAAGTATCAACTTTGAATCTCTGGTTGTAGCGAGGCACGTACAGATTCCCGAATGCAGCCAGAAATTGTTTAGCTGATTACGAACAACTTGTACAGAAATTGTACGCAGGCTGGAGAGACCGGACCCTTCAACCTTGTTTCAATTCCTGCCTGCGCTGCATAATGAGTTGGAAAGGGATGCAACAAGTCCTCCAAAAGGGAGAAGCAGCAGAAGAACAGGCAGGCTTTCCTCAGTTTGCCTGGCCACCAGCCAATTCATCATTCTGGGCTCTGGCTGGTGAAATATTTAGTCACACTAGTTTATCATTCTGGGTTCTGGCTGGAGATTCTCAACTGTCATTTGTGCAGTTGAATAATGCACACCTGCATTAACCGAGCACTGTGCTTAAAAGCTTTTATGGCTGTTGGCTTTTGCATCTAGAATCTTAACCATAGTTTAATTTCATTGTTTCTTTAGTAACATTGAGACGCCAGCCAAAGAAAATATTATGATAAATTAAGCACTGGATTTTAGGGAAACTTGTTATAGTCACAACACCTTATTCCAAGGTTACCTCTGCAAGAAAATGATAAGACTACATATAGTTTTGCAACTCTGGAAAAATCTCAAGAGAACCTGTGTGTTATTCAAGACAAAACAATCCTTATATTCAACTGTAAATTTTCACGGAAAGTTCAACAACATAATTTCCCTCTTGATTTTTGCTGACTCTTTTGCTAGTTGCAATTCGAACACATGGGACTTGATTGGCTGTTTGTTACACCAACATAATGGCCCCCTGTTCCCGAGAGATGATACAACTCCAAAATGAAAACAATGACATCAAATTCAGTTAAACTTAAATGCCATCTGCTTCAAGTTTCCCCTTGTTTGTTTTAATGCTAAAAGGGAAAAATACTCATATAGTTTGAGATCTAGGGAAGCAAAACTTAGCAGAATTTTAAAGAATTGAAACCCTTAACAATCATACCTATCTCAAAATCCAACCTCTTTATAATTAGAGCACAACTCTGATACACCTGACGGACGTTTTCATGCAGCCGCATCTGCATTTATAGTACCTTGCTAGTCGCTAGTTGCTGCAAAAAAATTTTTTTTTTTCATTGAGGAGTATTTCAACTTTTCGACCAGATTAATCCCCTGAAACGGTATAGACTTTTTCCCCAAGGATACAAAGCGAGGTAATACACGGATATCGATCACGAGACCTGCCAGTAACTACTAGACTACGGAATCGATCGAACTACTCGCAAGGGCACTAGTTGCTGTAATTGAATTGCAATTATATTGGCCGTTCGTTTCTTTACGAAGAAATTTCATGCACAAGATGCTAATGTATGAAATGTATAGATATAATACATGCATCAACTAAGTAAAAATTTAACAAATTATAGTCTGATTAGGAAAGACAGGGAGAAAAAAAATAGGGGGGGATATATCTAAAAATATCCCATTGCAGTTGCAAATGATCCTTCCCCGGTCACCACATGTCACCTGAATCCACCAAGTAATCCAATCATTGAGCGTGTATCCACGCGACAAGACTGAGAATGGGGATTTATGGGCACCCTGTTCAACTAAAACAAGACAACACGATTTATAACACTAATAACTATAATTTGACCACCTACGCCAACTACTGTTAGCCTCAGCCTCAGCCTAAGTCTCTAAGAGCAAGCCAGAGCCTTCCCCTCCTCCATCTGTTAAGCTACATATTTCTCAAACTACCCAAGTACTTATCCCAATTCATTATTCCCAAAAAAAAGAAAAAAAAAACACACACACACACACTAACAATCGCAGAAGGGCATGCATGATTGCATATTGCCTATACAAATACAAGAACAACTATACAAGCAGACAAAGGGGCTTTGTACCCCCAAAAAGAAAAAAAAGAAAAAAAGAAGAAGGATGCAGACAAAAGGAGCTAAGAAGAGTGCGGAGAAATTGTAGTGGTCCTCACTCCCTCAGTTCTTTTTTCTCCATCTCACTCTCTTTCTCTAATGTTGTAGTATTGTACTAGTACTACTTTTTAAGCTTTGTCTCAGCATGCCTTCAGTTCCATTGATTACTCTTCCCACACCCCATATCTTTCAAGTCTTTCTCATCCTCCTCTTGTAGTCTTCTCACTCTAGTTTCTTGAATTGAATTATAAGAAAGAAAGAGCCCTCCACAAGGTCGCTATCATCATGGAGCCTCACATGCACCACCTTAGGCAATCATCATCAGCCGTGCATTCCCCGTTTGCTCCAACCAAGAAAGTGACGGAAGAGGCAGAGACTGACACAGAGGAGGAGGAGGAGGAGGAGGAAGAGGAAGAGGTGGAGGAGGAGGAGGAGGAAGAAGAAGATGGTAATGGTGGTTTTGGAGCAGAAATTGAGGTGGAGCCTGAGCTTAAGAAGAAAAGAATGAATTTTGATGAGGGTCCAAGGAAGAGGGGTTCAGGAACTGCTGCTGCTGCTGCTGAAGGTGCTGGTGGTGGTGGTGGTGGAGGGGTGGCAGTGGCACCACCGCCGGGCTGCCGGGCGGAGAATTGTAAGGCTGATCTTACTGATTCAAAGAGCTACCACAAGAGGCACAAGGTGTGTGAGTATCATGCTAAGGCTGAAGTTGTCGTGGTTGAAGGACTGAAGCAGAGGTTCTGTCAGCAGTGCAGCAGGTTTGTAGAACTCGACTCATTAAGACAATTTTTTCTTTTCCTGCTTTCCCAAATCCTCTATGCTTATTTCCGAATTAATAGAAACATAGTTACGAGCTGTTTATCTCATCGTACCTCCTCTGGAAGAATTAACCATGATTAGGAAAATATTAATGTGATTAAATTCATAAATTAAGTTTCTGTTGTCTTGTCACAGGGAAAAAATGGGAAAAAACAAACCCATAATTAGGAAATAAGATATGCAAATGTGTCAAAGCTGTGACTAAACATGCAATGAAGTACGCAACCGTGGCCTTCTTTGTCGATAGATCAAGTGTCCTTCAGGGCTCGAATGAACTACTGATTATCAACTAGGAATACTACATCCTAAAATGCTTCAGATGAAGATTAAAGAACAATCCTTCAGATAATGTTTAAAGAGCATCTTGATTTGTATCACTATACTTGTGCATTACTGAACAAGTTGGGAAAATTATATGGTGTAGCTTCTTTAGATAACTGTTAAGTCTTCCAAACTAAAATTCCAGCTGGTCATCAAAATGGACTCGTATGCCACGATGTAGCAGGGAATGTATTTTTGTCAATGTTCCGCCAAAGACCTTTGAGCCTTCGACCGTACATCAAATAGTGTACTTAAAATGCCTCCTACTTCAAGCATGGCCAGTTTTACTGACATGCCGTCAGGGAGACTGAGCTGTGATGTATCCCAGTCAACGTTCTTCTGAAATATGTTTGGTTATTACGCTGTATACGAGTGACATTTTTTGTGAAATTTCCCAGTAACACAGCAAAAAAAAAAAAAAAATCATTCAGTGGGATCTTGGAATTGAAGACTACTAGTTCATAGAGTATCTGCGTAATGGAGAACTTAGCTTTCTGAGAATCATGTTTGACAAAAGCTGTGTACAAGGAACTCCTGACTAAAAATGGATCAAGCAAGCCCTAAACAATTTTCATTAGCAGTGATGAAGAAATTTGACCATACTCTGGTACTTCAGTTAGTTCAGATCATAAATATTCTTTAGAAGTCCTAGTATCTCCGGGCTTTTTTCTTCACAAATTTATCCTTTCATGATAGCTTCTATCTTGTTTGATCTTTATTAGGATAAACAAATGCCAGTTGATGGGCTTTTGGCTATTTTCTGCCAGTTATCTTCCTCTTGACAATCTTTTGCTTTTGTTATCGCGTAAGTTCTCAAATTTGCAAGGTCCAAGACTTGGTTATATTGTCTATCCAGATTCCACGACCTCTCAGAATTTGATGAGGCAAAGAGAAGTTGTCGCCGACGCTTAGCAGGACACAATGAGCGACGCCGCAAGCACTTTACTGAATCTCGTGGAGAAGGATCAGGACGACGAGGATCGAATCCGGGAGCCAAGAAAGATCAATGCAGGCAGGTTGATGAAAGAGGAAGAACCCCAATTGTTTTACCAGAGAACCACCAAAAACTCCACATCCATTAGGCAGTCATTAGTTGCTTACTCTCTTCTGTCATCCTATGGAATATTTATGCCATTTATGACATAGCTTCGAGCCTAGTTAGTTTGTACAACTTTTGATAACTTCTACTTGCAATTGTTTCACTTTTCTCCTCCATGCGGTCTGTAATGGGCAGTATTGTCCTAACTTTAGCAGTTAGTCCAGACTATTTCAGTGTTGAATCTACCTTCAACTCCCCTGTGAGGCGTAAATATTTGTTCTTCATAAGGCTGAAAGATGAACCATGCTTCCCAATACTCAAATCGAGCTTGGCTTGGTAAGAGCTCGCTTTCAAGCTTGATTTGTCACTTAGTCAACCCAAGGTTGAACAACATTTTATGTTCGGCAACTTTTAAATTTGATTAAAAATTCATTCAAGTTATTTTCGGCAAATAACAAGTTAAATTTAAATAAAATTTTGAAACTCGTTAAAATAATTCAATAAGTTTGAATATTAGGATGTTCAGTTTGATTATGCTCATTTACACCCCAGTTCTTTATCTCTAAGTTCTAGCGCACAGATCTACATTGTTTACTCCAATTCTGTGGCAAATGTACTGTCCAGGGAATCTTTTTTTCCCTCTTTTTCTGTTTCTTTGATTAAAATCTAAGCAATGTGGATTCATTATTTATTACATTATAAAGCACTAAGCTGCAATATCAAAACAATTATGAAACTTACATGCAAAGGTTTCTGTTTCCAGCTTGTGTGCAGCTGAAGAACACTCTTCAATTTCCAAAGCGGAGAGACAATTTTGGTAATAGCAGTAACATTCTGAACTTGAACTCGAAATGGATTACCATTTCTCTCGTCGGCTTTCCAGGATGGCGGGATCCACGATTCATGATTTCACTACTTACCTGATCCACGGACCTTATCATCAAAACAAAGGGGCATGGTTAATTTTAAATTCAGCAGATTAATCAGTTGAGTATATTAGAATCTCGTCATTTCTTTCTCCAAGGCCTATTAACATTTGTCATGGATAATCCATCATTTTCTGCAAAGAAATTTACCTGCTCTCTACAGTGCTTCCTTCGTTAAGACCAGACTTAAAATACGATCATAAACGGAACAACAATAGATTCAACATTTCACTATTTCAATAAAACGTAAGAAACCAAGGCTGCACGTCAGTTTTGTACCCTAAATATAAATGCTTTGGAAAGCTCTGCCTATCTAGGGGCTGGGAAGTAGTGTAAATAACAGCATGTTTGAAATTCAGCCAAAATTGCCTGCAAGATCAGAAGATTATGCTCAGAATCCAAGGACTTCTTTTGCCATCAGCTACTATTACTATGAGATACTGATTCTTCTCCTAATCTTGTTCCCTTGCCTCTGCCACACCTTGTTATTTTCTTTTCTTTTATTCCTTTTCTTTCCAAAACAAAACCATAATGTGTATAATGGAATTGTTTTGACACACATTGTGGTTTTGTGTTGGCCCATTATGAAGAAGCTGGTCATAACCTACTGAAAATCAAGCTAGAGCCTGGTCAGGAGATGGAATTGTGTATTATGTCGTTGGAGTGCTGCAGCCAGAAGAGGACTTACCTTCCGTAATATGGACTTCTTGGCCAACGGTTTTGCATGATCAACAAGATTCATCAAGAAAATTTTGAAAAATGCTTTGTCTAACAGTACTCTATGATCCATCGACTTGAGACAAGTAAACTGCGTAATGTGGCCAAATTTTTTGCCTACTTGCTTAGCACTGATGCTTTACCTTGGCACGTTTTGTCTTACATACGATTGACAGAGGAGAGGAGACAACATCTTCTTCCCGTATTTCATCCAGATTCTCTTCCAGGAATCGTCTGTGCACCTTGGTATCGGCTTGCTGAACAAGCGGCTAAATGACCCTACAATTCGGGACTCCTTTGAGTGGATTTTTCCCAAGGATAATCCAAGAAACACTAGGTTTTCTGTCAACTTTTTCACATCAATTGGTCTAGGTGGTATTACGGAAAATCTGCTAGAGCATCCGAAGAACATGCCTCGCCTTGCCATGCAACAGCAGAAGCCTCTTTCTGAATCTGATGAATCGGTACTTCTAGTTCTCATGAGTCAGATTCGTCTGAATCATCCTCGAGCTTGGAAGAAAGTGAAAGCGATAGCAAAAATGATGATAGACGTAGGAAGAGTAGGAGAAGATGAGAGATACTTCTGATTAACTGGAAACACAAATGTTGTTATCTGGATTAATTACAGCCTCATTTACTGTCCCAAAAAAAAAAAAAAGTCTAGTGGTAATTAAGGACATTAATCAGTAGACCTTGACACTCAGGTTTCTTCTTGTCAGATTTAAACTCTTTCATAAACCAAAAAACGAATAGCAGTAGTATCCCCTTGTTATTTTTGCATAATGAATCAGATGGACAAGAAGAAGAAGCCGTCCAAGCCTTGTATGAAGAATTGTAGTAGCACTGCACAAGGAGAGAGCAAGGATATAAGAACAAGAATGAAAAGATGGAAAGTTCCAAAGCATGTGACGGAGATCCATGAGAAGCTCGCTTTACTTAACACAAGCTGAAGAGTGGAGAAAAAGGGAAGAGGAGGAGAGATTGAGGGAAGAAGAAGAGGAGAGGATCAGGGAAGAAGAGCTTGAAAGATTGGCACAAGAGCAGAAAAGTTTGAAGAAGGAAAGGGAAAAAGAAAAACGGTTGAAGAAAAAGCAAGAACGGAAACTCTTGACGAGTAAGCAAAAGGTAGAATCTCGTAGATTGGAGGCACATAGAGAACACATACTACTTGGGATGATGGTGCTGATCTTAAACTGCTCAGGAGAAGTCCAGATGCTGAAGTAGATGTTGATTCTGGTGATCAGGAGCCTAAACCTCCAATGGTCATTAAGGAGTTCAAGGCAATCCCACATTTGAAATCTCAGATTCATCCTGAAGCTGAGGTTGTAGAACTAAAAGGTAATTCCTTTAAAGAAGTAGGAAAATTAGAATGTCATCTCCGCTCTCCAATCTGCTGCGTTATGGGTCATGTTGATGCTGGGAAAACCATGTTACTTGATTAACTTCGTGCCACTAATGTTCAGGAAGATCATGTAGGAGGCATTACTCAACAAATTGTCAGGTTTGTGTGACATTCCAGTTCTCTTTGTTGATATCATGCATGGCTTGAAGCCCCAAACAGTCGAATCCCTCATTATTTTGAACTTGATGGGCACGCAATTCATAGTCGCGCTCAACAAGGTTGACAAACCTTATGGATGGAAAATATGCTACAATGCACCCATAGTGAAGGCAATGAAGCAACAGTCCGAAGGTGTGCAAAATGAATTCAACAAGAGGCTGACTCAGGTTATCATACAGTTCCAGGAGCAAGGAATAAACGCTGCATTGTACTACGAAAACAACTATATGGGGGAGACATTCAACATTGTGCCTACTAGTGCAATTAGTGGTGAAGGGGTCCCAGACTTGTTACTCTTACTGGTGCAGGGGGCTCAAAGGACTATGGTTCGGGAACTTACTTATCAGAACCAAGTGCAGTGCATTTGTTTTGGAGGTTAAGGTTGTTAAAGGACTTGGGACAACCATTGCAGTGGTCTTAGTAAATAGTCTGCTCCATGAAGGAGATCAAATAGTTATTTGTGGCACGCAGGGTCCTATTGTTAATGGAATTCGAATAGTATTGAGTCTGACACCCCACCCACTGAAAGAGCTCCGAGTGAAGGACAATTGTTTGTGTTTGTATAGAAATCAATGCTGCATAGAGTATCAAAATTGCAGCACAAGGTCTTGAGAATGCTATTGCTGGCTCTGGGATTTTTGTTGTGAAGCCAAATGACGATGTGAAACGTATTAAGAAAGAAGCAATGGAGGATATCACATCAGCCATGAATAGGATTGAAAAAAAAGGGGAGGGAGTATATGTTAAAGCTGCCTCTCTTGGCTCCTTGGAAGCCCTCTTGGAATTCTTGAAGAATCCTGCAGTTAATATACCTTTCAGCATTATAAGCATTGGCCCTGTGGATGAAAAAGATGCAAAGAAAGGAGCATCATGCTTGGGAAGAAGAGAGAATATGCTTCCATTTTGGCTTTTGATGTCGAGGTCACGCTGGAAATTTGGGAACTTGCAGATAAACTGGGTATCGAATTGTTCTGCGCAGATGTTATTTATCAGCTGTTTGATCAGTTTAAGCCTCATATTGATTATCTCAAGGAGGAGGAGTAGAAGAGAACTGCCGGAGATGCAGCATTCCCCCGTGTTCTTGAGACCATACCAAACACCGTTTTCAAAAAGAAGGATCCCATTCTTTTGGGGGTGGACGTCTTGATGGCGTTGCAAAGATTGGAACTCCACTATGTATTCCTCGAAAGGAGTTCATTGATATTGGCCATATTGAATTAATCAATAGCAGTGACATACCAGTTGATGATGCCAAGAAAGGTCAAAAGGCGACCATTAAGATCATTGATCGTTGTCCTGAGGAGCAGCAGAAGTAGTTTGGAGGCATTTTGGTATTGAAGATGAGCTTGTCAACCATATCACTAGGGAGTCAATTGACATTCTTAAGACATATTTTTGGGAAGATCTGTCTAGTGATGAGCGGAAGCTGGTTCATAAGTTGAAATATCTTTTCAAGATATTATGAATTAGAGCTTCCATTAGAGAGAGAGAGAGTAAAAAAAAAAAAGGGGAAAATGAAAAAGAAACATCCCGTTTGGATTGTTATTTTTAAGAATTTTTGTAAAAAAAAATGTATCGTATCAATTTAATATGTGTGAAAAGAAAAGATATAAAAAGATGATTAGAAAATGTGTTCACAAAAAACCAAAAAAAAAATTCGTTTAGAAAACTGCAAATCCGAACAAGGATTTCTTTTACAGTTTCAGCACCTTTGGTTTTTAGCTTATAGTTTCGAGCGGACCAACTTGCATGGAGACTACCCTCTGAAATTGCACTCTGAATTCTTTTATGAGATGCTCCAAAGGGGCAGTTTGTTGATTATCCCTATTGCATACCTTAAGCGGTCTCTCTTCGCTCTTGCATACACTCTTAGCGCATAAATACAATCATGGCAATTACGGTCCTCATTTAGGAAGAAGCTATGTTCTACACCTTTCAAATGAAAGCCCCAAGGGAACGAGGAACTAGCAGAGTCCTGGACTCTTGGGACTCGCATAGTGTATTTGCTTGAAAAAAAAGACCACGGTTCTTTCCCAAATTTGTCTTCTCAATCTCAAAAATCACTTTAAGATGAACATATGAAGAATCTGAATCAGTACGAGTGATTGCTCAGAAAGTGAACAAAGACGAGGGATGTTTCATATATGAAAGAACAATCAGTAAAAATTCAGCGAAATTCCAAACAGTTACATTTCAGAGAACAAATGTGCTAACGGCAAAACTTTACTGCTATGTACAACAGCACGACAGCAACCTTAACCAGTATATTGTACATTTAAGCTTTCGAGACGATAGCAAGTATAGGGAAAAAAAAAAAAAAAGGGGTTGTAAACCATCACGAATAATCAACATGCTGAGACAGACAAATGATGAACAGAGTTCAATTTACTTGGGAGCTTATACACACGCCACTGTACTTTCTCTGCACATTTTTTTTCAAAGACAACAAGCACTTTAAAAACCTGTACAAAAACCAAGAGGTCCAAGGCCAATTGACTGGACAATTGAGAGAACATATCAGAAAACTACAGAATGAGAATAGTAGGCCAGAATTATCATTTGAACTTGATGACTATACATGATATATCATCACTACTTTTCCTTGCTACAGCTTCCTCATTAAGGTGCTTTGCTGCAGCCCGAGCTTCCTTTTTGTCTTTCACACAGTCGACTGCCTCTTGATTTGACATTACCTGCCATGAGAATTGCAACTTCTAGCACATTTTTTCACCAAAACCAGAGCGCTAATTTAACAAGTAGCTGCAGTGCTTACAATTCAATCAAATATCTCCAGTCCAAAAGAACCACCGAAATACAACATCACCTAATACATTGTTTAGCATAGGATGGTGAACATATCTCTTCACTTATTCTTATGCAGGATACCCATCTTCCCTCATCTAGTTATATTCAGCATTTCAATTCTGTTTGATGCTTAAAATCCCCTGTTTTTAATCATCCTAGAATAGAAAAGATTTTTAGGAAGTATTCTTCCTGAAATTAATTGTCTATGGCAGCTTCAGAGTATGTTCACTCTTATCCATTTTAAGCATGCACCACAATAACTTCAATACCACGAACACGCATAACTAAACATCCCATCATTTCATCCATGAATGGACACAGTCCACCATGTCACTTGATTGCAGATAAGATTCAGCAAAGTAATATCCTATATTAACAGCTAATAAATATAGAAAATCACAAATATGAGTTTAATTTTAAAGATGAGAAGTTTGACCTTCCATATGCCATCACTAGCTAAGATAACAAACTCCGTATCGTCATCTATGATCTCTACAGAAACATCCGGTTCAGAACTGAGGTGTTGCTTCAGGCTCTTATCACCAAATGCTCTTGCAACTGCTAACTGTCCATCAACACGTGCAACATCACCTGAATGATAAGAATCATCAACAAATGTAAGTCAATTGATAAGAGCTTCGTACTACCGCCAAGTCTATGTTCAGTCAAAAGTACTAAAAGATCTCTTAGATCTTGAGAACCCAACTAATTCTACTATTGCTAAGGCATGACCTTGGTCCTATGAAAAGACTGCAGCATGTGCATAGGATACTCTTTCATGAAGCATTCTACCAAAATAACTCTTGCATACCACTAAAGTTTGAAATTTGAAAATAATCAAACACAAAGAGATACAAGTATCATCGAAGGTCCAAAGCCAACCTATGATACCGAGAAGAAGAGTCTAGTAGCAAGGCTTCCCATTCTTAGAAACCACAGTTTACTAAGCTTCAAGATTCTCATGTTACAAAGCATGACAAGTCAAAGTCACCTTGGTTAAATGTTGTAATTTCATTGAGAGAGGCACAAGAAGCTGCAAGTGCAACAGCCTCCAAAAACTGTAACTAGCATTTCATTTCTGCTTACTTATAGAGTTCCATACCTGGAAAGTTTGAAACAAATCCACCTCTATTCTCAATGTTTCGCCTCTCTTTATTAGGTTCATGATCAACTGAAAGCTGCTTTGCTACCCCATTCTTGCAGAGGACAGCACGAGAGTCCCCAACATTAGCCACAACAAGTTTTTGACAATTAATTAATATTGCCGTGACTGCAGTTGAGCCACCTTTACCCAAATCAACTGCTTTCTCTAGTATTGTAGCATCAGTGATCCGATATGCTCTTCGAATAGCATTTTCAGTTTGAGTCCAGAAGTCAGGCTACACAGAAGAGGAGAAAAGCATGTTTAGATTCTTAAGATTGAGAATCATCATACTGCAATCAATCAACCAAGAATAAGACCCCCACAGCAGTGAAAAAAGTACAGAACTTTTACAGGACAGCCATTCTCTTGAAGGAGAAGAAATTTAAAAAGGAATAAGACGATCTTTTTTGGAGGTAATAACTATTAAGCAAATAAGATAATCTGTTCTACAGAAGTTTACATTACCTCATTCAAAATGTTGTCAAACAAATGAGACCGCAAGTAGTCGGGAATTTCATGACCAAGATGACCATCAAATATCGCAAACAGACCAAGCTCATTGTCACCAACTTGCTTAAATTGTGCAAAAAGATAATCCTCCATAGCATGATGTCCTTTCCCGGCAACTGTGTGATAACCATGAGTAACATGTTTGTGCATTTTACTCTTACCTTTTCCTGTTTCAGATGCAGATGAACCTAAACCCACTTTTTCCTGCAAAATGCAAAGCAATTATTTCCTGAGATGGTATTTTGTCCCTGATTTACTGTAGAGAAACAAAAGAGAATTCAGAAGCAGTTTCCGGGATTGCAGCAAAACTGTACTATGTATCTTAACAGAGTAATGGAATATTGAAGCATTATGCAATGGAAGAGCATTATTTTAACATTCACTAAATTCTTTTCCTCCTTTTGTTTTACTTTTTATTTTTGGGGAGAAGGTCATATACTGAATTCGAATCTGCCCAACAAAGATATTTTTAGAAATGGGGAGAATGTAAGACCATAATAATATCCAGAATGTCAGTTTTAGGAACATGGTCATATATCCTACTAAAGTTGAACTTGTTTCATGAATGTAATGAATAAAAGACCATGCTATATACTAAAAGCACAACAAAGTATACATGTTAAGGTCTGCAAAAATGGGAAGCATTATCATTCAGTTTAGCTTTAGTTACATCTTAGGTTATGAATATGCTGTCTTCCCACAAGAAGTACAGAAGCCATCATAATAGTCTGAGATTCAAGAGGCTAGATGCTAATAGACTGACATAAAGGCGTCAATTTAACAAAACTACGCTAAGATATGCACTGAATGCTAGTATGCCTTGTTTTACAGCATCTATTGGGCACCAGACGGCCCCTGCTAAAGGATGGTTTAAAGAAATGCTACTGATCCCAAAGAAAGTAGAAGAGCCGGGGAAATTCAAGATTGCATTTTTATGGTCAGTTAGATGGGAAACTAAGTCAGGTAACATCCCTGCTAATATGCATTTGATTCAAGAAAACTTCCTTTTAAACCCCTCGACTATCTAATACTGTGATAAAGATTAAATCTTTTTAAACTTTCATTAATTTGGTTAAGCATAAACAACCTTATCCAAAACAGAGTCATTTACTTCAGACTACTTATCTACACTCTACCCAACTAAAACCCCTTAACGAGGTAAAACATTTAACAATACGGTTCATGAAGCATTTCTTCCTAAGCAAAGTCAACATTTGAACATGTAACTATGGTAAAATTCCACCAAAATGAGTACCAGGTTCCCTCAATATGGTGTTACAACGTACAAGAATGCAGGTAATACATGATCAGAGAAGTACAAACCGCATTATTGTGCACGTGGGCCTTTTGTAAATTGAAAAATGGATGCAATTTTCGGACTCCGATTAAAAAAAAAAAATAAAAAAAAAAAAATGTATCAATATCCCGACCAATACTAGGGTAGGAGAAGTTTGTAGGTACCTTCATTTTTTGCAACATTTCTCTGCCAGCCATGGTGAGAAATTAGACTAATTCCCGCGGATCTTGTATGTAGATGTAATAGATGATTATTGGAAAATAGTTTGATATTGGTGTGAGGCCAGACGAGGAAGACAAATGAAGAAATTGTCAGAAAGAATTGAGAGAGAAACGGGAGGTGAGTTAATGAGAGACAACTGTGGATGGAAAGGGCTGACGAGCCTCCCATTCCCCTCCAACCATTTGACACGCAACATTTTTCGGTTCCTCCCCCTGTGCCCTGTGCACTCCAGTCCAATCCCGGCCCTTTTTGCAACTATCGATGATGACGTGTTAGGGCCATCAGGTTGGAGTCTTCTTTTTCTTTCTTTTCTTTTTCTTTTTTGGCTTTTTCATTTATTGATTTTTCCTTTTTTTTAGTGCCCTACGAAAATTTCTCCTTTTTCCTATTCATTCTGATTCTCTTTTTCTTTTTCTTTTTCTTTTTCTTTTTTGGGGAAGTCGTTTTGAGTTAAGAACGATACAGTAAAATATTTACATGACGAATCAAGGTAAAATAATTTAGGGATAATTGTAGAAACCTCCCCTGAGGTTTCTAATACTAGCACTCATCTCCATATGGTTTAAGAAATAGCACTGACCTCCCTTGAACTTACTGATTCTTTGCATATTTAATCCGGGCTAGAAAAAGTGCCATTAAAATATTATTTTAATGAGTGAAATGAGAAATTTGTGCCAGATTTGCTAACAAAAGATTGTAAAATTTTACTTTTATACCCTCGTTATTTGGAGAAACCTAATGAACAAATTTTGCAAAAGAAACCTTGTTTCTTGTCAACAAATTAAGTAACTAATTAACCCACCTGTAAGTGTTACCTTCACATATTTAATTTATGTTAAATACAAAACCTATCAGTTTCTCTTTCATAAAAATATTAGAGTAACACTTTTTGAATTTTATTTACAAACATTTATGTATTTAACATAAATTAAATGATTCAGAGTAAAATGCTCATAAATAACTAGTACTTTGTTCATATAATTAAGGAAACCCATAAAGAGTTGGTATGTTATGGGTAATTTCTTTTTTTTTTTTACTTTCATATATTTAACTTTTATTAAATAAAAAACCTATCAGTTTTCCTTTCATAAAAATATTAGTGTAACACTTTTTCAATTTTAATTACAAACATTTATGTATTTAACATAAATTTAATAATTCAAAATAAAATGCCCATAAAGAGCCGATACTTTGTTCATGTAATGGAAAAAAACTATATTAAATAGATAACTTACAGATTTCCTTTTTGTAAGATTATTACTGTAACACTTTTTGAATTTTATTTACAAACATAGATGTATTTATCATAAATTAAATGTTTGAGAGTAAGATGCCCATAAAAAACGGGTACTTTGAATAGGTAATGCCCATTTGTCCAAAGACTACAACCTTTAAAGTTTATTAATTGTTAATTGATTTGTAATATTTTGTCATTCCTTTGCTAATACTATTTGGTATTAGCATTGATTTGTAATACTTTGTCATTCCTTTGCTAATACTATTTGCTAATACAACCTATTTGGTATGTAGCACAAAGGACAAATTTGGTACGTAGCACAAAGGACAAATTTGGTACAAATTTCTCATCTCACTTCCTAAAATAATACTTTAATGTCACTTTTTTCAGCTTAGACTGAATATGCAAAGAATCAGCAAAGTTCAAGAGAGGTCAAATGCTATTTCTTAAACCACAGGAGAGGTGAGTGTGAGTGTTAGAAACCTCATGGGAGGTTTCTGCAATTTTCCCAATAATTTACTGAATGACCCAATTTCGCCGATAAGAACATTAATTAGATCATCATAAGATTTAGGGAAATTTTCATATACCTCTCCTAAGATTTCTAGCAGTCTCACTCCCCTCCCTTGAGGTTTCCAAAATATTAGATACCTCCCTAGACAAAATTTTTGGTCCTATTTCTTACATCATCGTTAGCAAAAATACTTAAATACCTGCATAGTTAACAGATATTTTTGCAATTATCTAGACAAATTTAGTTAAGTTAGTTATGAATACGGTTAATATAATCAACGATTATTTAGATTCCTTTAATGAATATATAAGTTGCCATGAACAAAATGACGCCAAAATTAGGCGCCAGTTGATAATTGATATATGGCCTAGAAAGTTTCGGGTACAACAAGTCATTTCAATTAGTCTCTTTAAGCTATTGTTGATATATGGCAAAGAAAACTTGATACATGACATAGAATGCTCTAGATTCTCACCTTTGCTGCTGCATTTTGCTCTTATAAATAGGCTTGTGAATTGGTCATTGCACACAGACGTTGCAAATAATGACCAGAAAAGAGCCATTGCTTTCTAGGTGTGAAACTGAAGTTCAAGCCTTCATTCAGTCATTAGTTTCACTTGCACCCCCTTGAGGTTTCATTCTTGTTAAATTCTCTGGTTATTTTTCATATGATATTATCTCACAATGCAAGACAATGAGGGCATTTGTGGTATCAAATTGTTGTCTCTCTCCAGCTCCCCATTTTTAGTTGTTTGTATTTTTTAATTGGGTTGGATTTGAGATTGCCTACTTAGTTTTAGGGAAAGTTTCTGATATTTTAAAAACCCTAGGAGAGAGGTGTGAGACTGTCAGAAACCTTAGGGGAAATTTATGAAATTATCCCTAAGATTTATAATTCGACTCTTAAATCCTGCAAGAAATTTTAAATAAATTAGTAAATGACATTCAAGATATCAAGTAATATGTTTGAAATTCTTACTACAAATTGCGTGTTCCTTTATTTTTTTTACCTTTTATTTGTTTTGTCAACTCAAGTCTATTGATTTAAAATACGGCTACTTCAATTTTCATCCCCTTGTTATATGTCATTTTTTCCCGTCTCAGTTGTGTTAAAGTTTTAGTGATATCAAATCACTGTCAAAACCTTTTTATTTTTTTACTTATGTTCAAACCTTTTTTTTGTGAAATTGTTAAATTTTCACCCTTTCATCTTTTATAAATAATATGTATTTATGAACATATAACTATTGATATATGTGCAAGAAGTTTGAAATTAGATTCTAGTGTGTTTGGATTGGGATGATTTGAGAAAAAAATAATTTGCTTGCATCATAAATACAAGTTTCAATACATCTTTTTATCTATCCAATCACCTTTTTATCTCACATACATCATATCACAAAAAAATGTTACAATAATTATGTCAAATAAACTCCTATCCAAACACAAACTTCTCCTTAAGGCTCTGTTTGGATTGTAAATTATTTGAGATATTTTTACTGTAGCACTTTTTGTGATGTGATGTATGTGAGATAAAAAGGTAATTGAAAAGGTAAAAGTGTGTATTGGAAATTATAATGATGATGTAAGCAAATATATTTGGCCAAATAAATTGCTGTCCAAATAAACGTGACAATCAAACATGTATTCTACCAACCGCGTATTCTTTCTTCAGTCATTAGTTATCACAAACATGTATACTATCATGAAGAAGAAGAAGACTCAACTGGTATGGTAAAGCTAAGGGCTCATTACAGCCTATATCAATTTTGTCATAATAATTTATGTTCCACAATTAGAACAGTGCAAAATAAGATATGAATTCTCCTTTATCAGCCACTCGTTTCCCTTCCCCTAAGTCAAATAGTAATAAACTAATAATGATAACAAATGAGAACGTATACAAAAAATGACATCAGACCAAAGTTAAAATCATAAAATACAAAATGGAAAATGGAAAATGTTACTTAATTGTGATAAGCAGAAAAGGAAATAGTAGTAGCTGGATTTGGTCAAGATAAATGCTGGAAAGAAGTGGGTGGGTTTATTGGGTCGGAGTAGTGCTGATAGAACCAATTGTGGAATGAGCAATTCAGCCGAAAGAATAGTAGCCTCAAACTTTTCAGCATCACTTGGGAGGCCCAACAATGACGATTAACAATTGAATTTCTGGGTGGCGGCACGTTGGCGGACCTGTGGTCCCTCAGGCAATAGTGGGGACCAATGGGCCCAATGATCCTCTAAGGAAACCCAATAGGAGACAATAATTTTCTGCAGACATCAGTTGTCGCCATGCTTGAGGTTGACAGAGAATTTTTTTTGGTTTATAATAAAATTGGAAAAAGTGGGATGGGGATTGATTTCTTCTCCAAAAGAAGTCCTAATTCTTGCCTTTGCTCCCATACACAAAAGAAAGCTATGTTGAACCCATGATTGCAGCTTCTTGGGATAGCCCAGACAACCCAATATGCCAACACTTGAATACTTTTTACTACTACTCCATAATTTTTCTCGCACTTCTAATCCTCTTTTGCTTTTCAGCAAAGTTTTCTTGGAAGTTGTGTTGTTCCAAGGGATAAAGTTACAAAAGCAAATGGACAGAGACTCATGCATATCCATTCAATAGCTATTAACAAAACAAGGATCAGTAAAAATTATACTCCTGCTTTGGTGTCTTTTTATGGCACTTTGGCTAAAATAAAAAGACTGGATACTTCAATGTTTCACCTGTGTGGACAATTATTTTTCTATTCAAAGTTGATCGTCTGATCGTCTGTCAACCATATAATCAAAATGTAAAGTTTGTTGAAACCTTGCCATCCATCAATGCTGTAAATCTCTACCAGATAAAGAATCTTGGTGAATTTTTTTTGGATTTTTTTGTTAATTGTCACCATTTACTCCTACTCCTACTCTAACCTATTTTAAGGGGTAACCTAACTGAGTCAAGGGGAATCGACAGAGATTGAATCACTATCGGACAATACGGATGCACTACGCACCTACATGGATCTAAGAGAAATCACATTAGTAACAACATGATGGGAGGCAAAGTTTGAACCCTTGACGTGGTGGCTAACTACTCTAGTGATGGTTAATCTTGGTGAAACTTCACCCGGGTGATTTGCAGACTTACCTAGTTCCACTGGGCACATCTCTAATATATTACTTATCATGGTAGGAAGCTAGGGATTTGATCAAGAGTGTGATATAGTTTAAATGTATCCTTATGTTTTGGCTGAGAAGTTGAAGAAAGCCAGTAAACTATTCTACAAGAAGCCACTGATATATCAAAAGGCATTACATTCTTTGTTGCCATTCTTTAACCAATTCAGAACAAATTTCATTGGATTAAGCCACACGCTCCTAGTATCATTACAAATCAGATAGTTTAATTAAGGCTTAAGTTGGCAGGTTCTAATACATGATATTGACCACCAGGTCTAATCAAGATGCCCCAACAAGGGGTCCATTGCTTGTTCAGTGATCCCACATTTAGGCATAAAGCCATTCCTCTTACCTTGTTCATATCACCCAACTTTAATTCTGTATAAATCATTCTCCAGCACTCTATATCTCACTTGAATTCATTAGTCTAGAACTGATCAAATTCCATGGAAATCCACAGGCGAAAAAGCAGTTCCGGGGACAAATTTTCATTTCCAATCATCCCAATTCAAGATCAAGATTTCGAGTTTGGTTGTGTCACACCAGGTTCACCAAATTCTACAGCAGATCGTTTGTTCTTCAATGGCATACTTTTACCTCATGCTTTCCCATGTCAGCCTACAAACAACGTCATCAGTTTCTCAAGATCAACTAGTAGAACCAGCAGCGTATGCAGCAAAGATTCATTGATGTCGTCGCGAAGCAACAGTACGAATAGCAGCAGAAGTAGTAGCTGCAGCAGTGCAAGAACGAGCACAAGTGAGGCTGCAGGACCGTGTACATCGGACAGCAAATTATTCAGCAATAATCAGACAAAAATTGCTGGCAAAAACCCTGTTGAAAAAGACTTGTACCAAGCAACAAGGAAGCCTGTTTTGACTCCACATTACGGCTCTTCTCAAAGGTGGCAATTCATTGCACCGGCGCCAGCTATGATGCATCAAGTTTCACGAGCAAGGAAGGCTAAAATTTCTGTAAGAGATCAAGTATGCAAGTCAAAGAAGCAAGGCCAGGATTGGACAATTGCTAGAAGAACGTGGTTTGGCCTGAAATTCTTGAGGGCTGTTGCGTCCGCATGCAAAGAATGTCATGCTGTGAAACCATCTTCGCGGAAGTGTTTTGAAAAGAAATAAGAGGCTTGAAGGTTGAGACAAGTGATAATAGTGATAGTGAATCATTGGTTGAATGGTTTTCCTTTTTTCCCTTTTTTCCATTTCCTGCCTCAGGTTCACTGCTGCTGGACATAATCCATCACTTAATTACTTGGCATCTGCGAGCTAATCTTAGAAAACTGATTTTGACTCTGAAAGAAAAACTGCGTGTAACTAAAATCAGGCAATTAAAGCTATTGGGGTTTGGCTTGTAAGCCCCGTTATTGATAGTTCAGAATCATCATTTCATCTTAATGAAGATGTTGATGTTAAAGACCAAATTTATCTTTTAGAGCATTTATAAGAAACTAGGACTCATTCGCCTGCATTCCATTGTTAATTCCTTTTCCATACTCGACGCTTCCTCCCTAAAAATTACTGCACAACACAGCATCCACGACAATGTTGAAGTAAGAATTGGTCCAAATGTTTCGCAGTCGCTTGTAAACATATTATTATATTTTACATACTAGAAGTACTGGGTTGTGCAAAATTGAAGCATTTTGTCTTCTAACAATTGTACATCTTTACCAGACAAAGTAGCAGTACACAATATTGTTGTTTTTTCTCTACGAGTGTGGCTCAATGTGCAAATATGAAATGGTTGGATAAACAATAACTTTGTGGAAACTTTCCGGTGGTGCAACATAGACAAGCCGCCGGAGAATGATAAAAGGAAGAATCCAACGGCAATTCCTTGATGCCCCAACCGAGCAAGTCTGCACAGACTTTTGCTGCCCTTGGATGTGCTGAAAGATGCGGATCCTCTATTTTTAACTTGTAAGCACATCTCGTGGACTCAAAATGGGATCGAGCAATCCTAGCCAAGAATTACCACTTCCTCATCAGTAGATATTACAAGAACAACAATGAAGCCGGATAAACCAAACAGACAAGAATCTTTCCATGGCAAAATCAAGTTCGTCTGCTCCAAATCCAGTCGAGAGTGAGGGCCAAAATGTCAAGGAAGGTGCATTTGTCACATCAACTCGAGTAGAAACAAGTTAGAAATCTTCCCCCTCAGCCATTCAGTGGTTGAAGTGGGATGTTTCAGTAACTAGAAAGAGACAAATATGACCTATATGGGTTGCCACTTGCCTAATTATATTTCGCATGGCAGTCACCCGGCCCTGAGATCAGGATTGATGGAAACCCCAGATACAGTATACTGAAGACAAGACGGCAGTTTTTTGTCTTGTTTATTCAACCCACTAACACTACATAGCCATATATATATATAGTCTTCCTCGACGGGTGAAGTCAGGTATCTAATCTTGGAATGCATTTAAAGAATTACGGCACTCAAAAAAAGGATCACCCCAGTGAATGGCTTATCCTATAGGAGCGTAGGACCATAAGTCGACAAGGGTCAATCCATTGTTCCTTAGGATACTTGAGACAAAATCATGCAGAATAAAGGATTCACCATTACATGATCAAGGGTGATGCCAATTGGGAGGGGTCGTAAATAGGCCCCTCATCCCAGTTCTTGAATTGATGTTACATAGAAGACGTGGATTTTGAACATCTGTGAAACACACAAATTAAGTCGAGAGGCAGGCTATTATTGTTAGGTATAGAATTTTCTGCCAATTACACCCAAATGAGCATGATTATAATATTATTTTTGTTTAAAGCATATACAAAAAAAATGAAACTAAATTGATTAAATTTTACTTTTTTGGATGGATAAAACTTTACAACTTTCATCATAATTTTAGCCCATTTTGCACTATCAAAATGTTCTGGGCAAATTGAATCACAAAGCATTCACAGATGAGTTTGATTTTTGAGTATGTTGACCTGCTTGTGAAAAATAAAATTATTAACATAAACAAATTATTGTAGAAAAACTTAACTGTATAAATTTTAAAAATAGATAGATGAATGGAGAAAAAAAAAGTAACAGAGAAAATCTCGCCTCATTGGCCACCAGTGGAATCTAGAACAGGAAACAGGAAATGTAAATATGGTAACTTTGCACGTTCAAATCTGGACCAGCATAGTCTGCTCTACATTGCGAACCTTGTCACCGTGGGAGGGGAACGGCAGTCAGTAGACTGAATTGAACTCGCGACCTTCCACACCATGGAGTAAAGCAAAAACCAAGCCATTTCTTACCAGTCGGAGGTTAGGTCTTTGATGAATGTTTCCAAGTAACGTAGCATTGAGCTCTCCATGTAGGTTTTTTGAGCATATATGTAGTCTCCATAATGGCCGATTTTATAGGCCATTAGGGGGTTAGATGCTTCACTAAGATGAACTTGAGAATCTAAAACAACATGGAAAACTGTCCATTGGATGAAAGAACAAGATACCAAGAGCACTAGAAGTCTAAAACAAACATGATTCCGAGACAAAGGGAGAGCTCAAGGGCTGCCTAAATACAAGTTTGCACCCTTAATGCCCTCATACAATCCTTGCCAAATTACTCCAGGAAAGTTTCCATGACATCAGAGTACATCCCTGCTTCATTCCTATACTCTCCAGGATTATGTTGATGGTGATCTAGTGAGGTGGATGAGGAAGATGAATTCATTCTTGCAGGCAATGTAAAGCTCCTCTTGAACTTATTCTCCATCTTCCTAACGCTATCCGGATGGCTATCCAAGCTCAAGAACTCGTTTGGATTTGCACCGCTACTGTTATGCAAACTTGAAGCATCTGAATTTGGATTTTGATGATGATTTTGCTCTGCCTTGCTACCTAAACCATCAGGATTGAACAAAAGCTTAGCATCGTCACTTCGTCCGGTGAGAGCATTGAAGAATGTCAATCCATTAGGCCACTTGATGTCATTTTCATGATCTCCCATCATATCTTCCATTCTTGCTTCAGATGAATGAGGAAGAAGGAACATATGAGTCTCATCTTTGGACGGCGGTATTCCAAGCCTGGCAGAGTTTTGAAAGCTGGGAGATGCAAGGACTGCATTTGCTGAAGGAATCGGCCTGGGACCCCAACTGAAGAGGGGAGGGGGAGAGCGAATAGGCATGGTAGGCTGCTTCATAGGAACTCCAGATTGAGATGAACTATTCCTTGTGGAAGAGAACAACTGAGATAGGTAAAACCCTGATTGATAGCCTAAAGATTCGAATGTGTGCCTCATTCTCAGCACAAAGTGGAGGTCTTCAGGTATCTGAGAAGTATAAAAAGATTTTCATCTCCAGTTACTTTTTCTTTCACGGGCTATGCTAAGTATTCAAGTTCAAGAAAAGGGCAAAAGAATCAGTAATCAAAACTCACAATCTTGCAGGAACCGAGCTGCAAGAGGCCATGGCCAGCTTGAATTACAGCAATAGTCTGGTGAAAACAAATCAAGACTTGACTAAGCAAGAAAAAGAGTAAATAATGAAGGAAACTTGAACAAAACACCCAAATATAGAAAGGAAAAGACAGGACAGAAGCAATAATAGTGCTGGACTTTGATTTCTGACCTGAATACCTGACTCAAACTGATCAGTCCACTCGGGAGGAAGCTGCAATTAATAAACCAAAAGTACTTAGGATTCATCAGTCTAGATCATGGTTTTCATGTTTTACCAGACAAAAATAATTGAACTACAAGATTAAGCCCACTTTTGGCATACTACCATAATACCCTACGCCCAAAACGGGATTCATTATTTTGCCAGATGGTTAAACACGGTATTTACTTTCTACCAGAGAAGATAATCACAGTTAAGTGTTCTGTTTTGATGTATACATACAGCATCAAATGAACTCTGCCAGTAATTGGAGATATTCGGTTCACATTCCGTAGGCTCTTTGAAAACCCATTTATGGCACTTATCAGAAGCCACCTTCCCCATCAACCTGCAACCAATTCATACAATCAGAATCCGCATAGTACCAGATACTAACCTACAAGAGCTAAAATAAAAATCTCCTAAATTGCCTTAAGCCTGCGAACTAATATTAACTCTAAGCATCCAGCTGGTGGAGAAAGTGAGTTGTGCGAGTGAGACAAAATTGAAATCCAATACCAAAGCACCTACCCAGTACCCACCCTTCTCCATAATTATATAGTTGAATAGACATTTTGCTGAAGGCTTTTCTGACAGGATCCTCGCCTTCAATTTCATCCAAACACTCCCCAACTCTTCCTCTGCAGAATCCATCTTCCCACATCAACATCCTGCAGAAAATTTAACCAAGTAACCTTCAATTCCACAAAATCCAGTCCGCTAGTGAATAATACCAACAAATCACGAGAAAAAAGAGACACACACATCTATTCTGCCAGTAAGAGTCCTCCTTAGTACCATGCTAAAGCAAGTTATTCTTTAACAAAATGGTCAGTACAACGTTTTTCTCGCTTCCATGCTCTCAAGAAAACTTTTTTTTTTTAAAACTAAAAAGCAAGCAAAATGTTGTACTCTAGTGTTATGTACACTTACAAGCTACCATTGTCATCACCAACTTTGCAACCATTGCCACCTCTGACCCTCCTGAAAGGAATGGAGGAAACCCAAATGAGAGATTAAAGAAAACATCAAAAAAGAAAATCAAAAGCAAAAGGGATGGCAGCAATAATACTAAGGGGCAGATTAATCCCAAAAAGGACGGAGGAAAACAGAGTTGGTTGACACAGAAAGAAAGGAAGACAAAAGAGAGAAAGTGAGAGTAAGTGACATACGGGCGAGGACGAATGGTCCAGAAGACTGAGTAAGTCCAGTCTGTGTTGAGACAGACGCTTCTGAGGGCCTCATGAAGGGCCATCATCCCAACTGCTTCTTTGCTCCTATCTGATGCTCCTGAGCCCACCATCTCTCCTCTCTCTATCTATCTCTCTCTCTCTCTCTTCCTTTACTTTTTCTTCCTAGTAAAACCCCTTTTCTTGACTTGCTATGGAGAGTGTAAATGAGCTTGTAGGGAGAGTATTTTTATCTTGTTTAGCAACGAGAAACTCTACAATAGTGCTTATCAACCACGAGGAAAAGGAAGAGTAGTAGTCTTTCTTCGTCCCATCTTCCCCCCCACAACTACAAGAAGTCCCTTCTTTTTCTTTCTTCCTCGCTTTTATTACTACTTCCGGTCTACCAGTCTCTTTCTTTCTTTCTTTTACATTTTTTTCACCTTCTTCTCTTACCAGATTCTTACTTACCCAACCTGATTGATTACTCCTCCTGGGGGAAGCAAAAAGAGAGAATAATTGACAGAGAAAGTGAGGGGAGTGAAAGTCTGTGTGCGGGCGTGTGTCTGTGCGAAGACGATGTTGTTGGTTTGAAGTTTTCTTTTGTTTGTTTTTTGTTTCGTTGCTTGTGGATTTTAGTTTTTACCATGAAAATGGGTTGGTGGGGACAGCTTTTATCTCTCTCCCCAGCCCCAAACAATGCACAAACAGTGGAGGGGAAGGACTAGGGACTAAGGAGAGCTGAGCTGCCCATGCAATTTACTTGTGTACCCCTCATCTATTTTTGTACAATCGTATGATAATCTAATTTATTTACTAGTAGTATTAAGAGAATAAAATTGGATATTTCATTAGTATTTAATTTGTGTAAAACACCGAACTTTCTTCATTTTCACCAGATGACAGACTACACATGTACCCAGTGCCAAAAACATGTACCTTTTTTTTTTTGGCTGACGGAGTGAGTGTCCGGGTCAATCCTTACGGGACCCGACTAATCCCACTCCGGTCCGGAAGGAGAGGCCTCATCCCCCCGAACACGATAACCACGGGACTCGGACCCTTGCGGGTACTGGACATCAACTCTTAAGGAGGCTTGCTGAGACCAACCGAATTGCCCATGAGAGGCAGACAATTTGGTGGGAAGCAAGGGTTGAACCCCTAACCTCCCACCCCACCAGGAGAGGCGGTGGCCACTGAGCTTAGCTCAGTGGTTAATATAAAACATGTAGAGCTCCCACTGAACTAGAGCTCAGTGGGAGCCAAAAACATGTACCTTGAGAGGGCTAATATAAAACATATTTGAACTTGAGTATGCAACATAAAGTAATCTATAGTTGTTGTTGGGGCAAAAAGTTTCAAATTTTTAAATAACACATTTAAAATTTTTTAATTTTACTTTTGGTGCAAATGTGAATTTTTTAAAATTTAGCAAGGCAATGACCCCCTCCCGTGCGGAAAAAACTCTAAGAGCCTTCCTCTAATTACTGGATTTACTCTAGTTGTTGTTGTGTATTTTAAACACGATCAATAGACCTAAACCCTTATTCTCATTTCCACACTACAATCTATATCTATATGTATTGAGGAAGGGGTTTTTATCAGAGACCCTCTCAATGGCTTCTAAATTTCTCATTCTTTTTTCTAGATTTTTGTATATTTTAATACATAAAAAGTAGTGGATTATAATCAACTCTATCACCAATCAAATTTAAAATTTAAAACATTCTCACTATCTATTTCATAAACCGTTTATACTTTGTTATTTATACTTTAAATCTTTTTTACTCCTTAATTAAAAACAAATGCTCATTCGTATGCTATTTTAATATAATATTACATTTTTATAATTAAGAAATATTTATCCCCAAACTATCCCTATAACCACCCCTACAAATGAGCTTTGCAAATTACAATTACGTTTCAAAAAAATCACAAATGTGCAACTACATGTAAAGTTGAGAGAGTAAAGTGCAACTAAATGTAAAGTTAAGGGGTTTACTATATTTAACCCTAAAAAAAATCCCAAGAACGGAACAAGTAGTGGGTTATAAATTTTTGTATTTATTTTAATACATAAAAAGTAGTGGGTTATAACCAACCCTATCACCAATCAAATTTAAAATTTAAAGCATTCCCACTATCTACTTCATAAACCTTTTATACTTTGTTATTCTTTTTTCTAAATTTTTGTATTTATTTTAATACATAAAAAGTAGTGGATTATAATCAACCCTATCACCAATCAAATTTAAAATTTAAAACATTAACACTATCTACTTCATAAACCATTTATACTTATTATTTATACTTTAAATCCTTTTTACTCCTTAATTAAAGACAAATGCTCATTCGTATGCTATTTTAATACAATGTTACATTTTTATAATTAAGAAATATTTATCCCCAAACTAACCCTATAACCACCCCTACAAATGAGCTTTGTAAATTACAATTACGTTTCAAAAAAATCACAAATGTGTAACTACATGTAAAGTTGAGGGGGTACAGTGCAACTATATGTAAAGTTAAGGGGTTTACTATATTTAACCCTAAAAAAAATCTCAAGAACGGAACAAGTAGTGGGTTATAGATTTTTGTATTTATTTTAATACATAAAAAATAGTGGATTATAATCAACCCTATCACCAATCAAATTTAAAATTTAAAACATTCTCACTATCTACTTCATAAACCGTTTATACTTTGTTATTTATTTTTTAAATCTTTTTTACTCTTTAATTAAAGACAAATGCTCATTCGTATGCTATTTTAATACAATGTTACATTTTTATAATTAAAAAATATTTATCCCCAAACTAACCCTATTCAAATGAGCTTTATAAATTACAATCACATTTCAAAAAAATCACAAATGTGCAACTAAAGGTAAAGTGCAACTAAATGTAAAGTTGAGGAGTAAAGTGCAACTAAATGTAAAGTTAAGGGATTTACTATATTTAACCCTAGAAAAAATCTCAAGAACGGAACAAGTAGTGGGTTATAGATTTTTGTATTTATTTTAATACATAAATAGTAGTGGGTTATAACCAACCCTATCACCAATCAAATTTAAAATTTAAAACATTCCCACTATCTATTTCATAAACCGTTTATACTTTGTTATTTATACTTTAAATCCTTTTTACTCTTTAATTAAAAACAAATGCTCATTCGTATGTTATTTTAATACAATGTTACATTTTTATAATTAAAAAATATTTATCCCCAAACTAACCCTATAACCACCCCTACAAATGAGCTTTGCAAATTACAATCACGTTTCAAAAAAATCACAAATGTGTAACTACATGTAAAGTTGAGGGGGTACAGTGCAACTATATGTAAAGTTAAGGGGTTTATTATATTTAACCCTAAAAAAAATTTCAAGAACGGAACAAGTAGTGAGTTATAGATTTTTGTCTAGATTTTTGTATTTATCAAATCGAATGCATAATATTTGTAAGTATTTCATTTTAACAACACTCAATTACATTCATTTTTGTTCATATATCATTCATTTTCTAAAATAAATTTCTATTATTTTTTTAGGATCTATTTTCTGAAAAAAGGCAGTTCTTGAATGATATGCACATTCTATCATATTTCAAACTATTGTTAGACAAATATTACATTTTAATTGTATTGGTACAATTTTTAAACTTTTTTTATTCACCATTTTATTTTTACTTTTTCAATAATGCCAGCACCGTGCATAGCACGAGTATTCACACTAGTAGATAAATGTATTAGTGTTTACTTTGATGAATGAAGCTCGTTATGTGCCTGTTTTGATGGAAAGGTTACTAGTACAACTTGGGAGTAACAAATGTGAAATGCTAATACTACAGTACTAGTGGCTCCGTTTGGATTGACTTGTTTTTCAAAAATTAGTTTTTCAAATACAATAATACAGTAATTCACAAACAAAAACAATTCAAAAAACATATGATTCATACAATATATCAAAAATAACTCACAAATATACATAAAAAAGATTAAAAAATAAATTTTAAAATATTTTTCATCTATCACCAATACTCAGCACCACCCATTACCGTCACGATCCCTTCTCTCTTCCTTCTCCTCTTCCTTCCTCCTTCCCTCTTCTTCCTCTCTTCCCCCAATCCAAATCGAGGCCTCTAGTCACGACCAAATCGCGACCAGAAGGTCACAATTTTCTGGTTGTGATTTAGAGACCAAAGGCCTCGATCTTGTCGAGACCAGATCGAGGGGGAGGGAAGGACCGGGGTATGAGGGGAAGCGAAGGGGAGGAGGAAGAGAAAAGGGGAAGAGGAAGGGGGTGAGAAGAGGAAGATGAAAGGATGGTGGTGATAGTGGTGGTGGTGGTGGGTGGAGATAGTGGCATTGGTGATTGTGGGTGGTAGTATTAATTTTTACAAAGTACTATAAAATTATTTTAATTTTAAAATTACCCCAAAATATATTTCAAAAATCCCTCCAAAAAACATATCTACAGTAAAATTTTTCATATACACTGATACAGTAAAATATTTCAAAAATATCTTCAGAAACAGCTAATCCAACGGGGCAAATATTATCCAACATTACTGTTTAAAATTGCATTTACAAATATAACTAATTATTCAATAGAGCTTTTATGTCCTAGATGTCGGGTGCATGCACAGGGTAATCCGAATTAAGCCAAGCATTTACATGCATAGGGTAATCCGAATTGGAATTATCTATTTTGACATCTTTACACCATCAATAATTTTCTTTTTTTTTCTTCTTTGCATCAATGTTATCATGAGTATCGAAACAAAAATGTAACAGCACACATTTATAATGCCTTGGATTCTATATTCCATATCATGAAATCAATTTGTGCCATCATGTCAACTACAAAACATTTAACAAGATGCAGCTTCCCGGATTGGCTCATGTACTCTAAGATATATCATGGAGATACTTTCTGTAACAAATAAAGAAAGTACTTCATCAAAACTGTGAAAATGGTACTTGGAAGATTTAGTGTTCTGTTTCAGTATATTAAGGCCGTATTTTTGCTACGGAAATACCAAAAACTGCCTTCATACGACACTTGGAAAATAATTTTGAAAATTTTCTTAAACATGTTCTGCAATTATCTTTTTATATTACGTACAGCACATCATAAAGTGTGTTCTTATAAAAGAAAAAAATCTGCAAAAATGCAATCCAAACACATTCATTGAGTGATGATAAAGAACATATCGGATCAATTTTTTTTTTTTTTTTTTGCTTTTCCTCTTGCTCTCTCAATAAAATTGCGAACAAGACGCATAAAGTAGCGTACTTAGCCAGCAAAGGCGTTTTCTAAAAGCATGGATGAGTTTATTAATTCATGAGCAACATTATTGATACCAAGAACTCAAATTTGACAATGACATTTCTTTAAAGAAATGCTTTTGCTTTTATGCCAAAAATTAAGGGAATAAAAAGGGAGAGAAACCCTTGCATCACGAGTGCTTTATTTGAACACCATAGCAATGAAATTCATCATTTAGCTTTGTCTTTAACTTTTGCCCTTCATAAAAATTGGTTCTAAAACTGTCAACCATCATCATGATAATATTTAGCAAATTTTGTACGTTGAACTAAAGAAGCAGCCGGCACATAAAAGCAGCAAAATGATATTGAGAGTGTTTGGATAGTCAAATTATTTCACACAACCATTTTACTTGTATCATAAACACATTATTCAACCCACGATTTTTTTATTATTTTCAACTAACTTTTTATTTCACGAATATCATATCACATCATAAAAAGTACTACAGTAATTATTTCAAATAATACTCTATCCAAGGTAAACTAATTTACATTGAACTAAACATTTGACCCAGAAAAAGGCTGGAAAAAAAAACAACACTTGACATTATAAACATTCTAGTTAAGATATCCATCAATTAAGTCTTGGTTATTGAAAGTTTCAAATAGAAAACGTTCATTAACTTCACAGATTTATGTTTCTCTAGCATCCTAAACGTTTATCAGAAAATCCACTCAGGGTACCATATTATTCACCCAACTAGAGGAATAGGCTATTTATTTTCGTGGTCCATTTCCTACATCCAGTTCAACCTAAGGCCCTTTGCAATAAAAGCGCCCTCCATCGCCATGATTGCAGTAGCCATAAAAGTGTCACCATGCAGGTCTCTTCAAAAGCTCACCAAACTACTATTTAACACGTCAATGGCTCCCCATTATTGGCGTTCTGTTTTGTTAATCTTCTAACTTTACAAACAGCGGAGTCAACCTTATAGGTGCTCAAATGGCTTTTACAAAATGATGAGATTCTTCACTTTCTTGCCAAAAAAATGCCCAATTGTTTATTCATAATGCGGCATGATGTTTACTCATAAGCAGATGGGGCTAGTATGGACTTTTTAGTTGAGTTATAGAATCTTTTCCAGTCAAAAGCAGCTGGGTTAGATTTGAACTAATATATTCTAAACTGTAATGTTATAAAGTATTAGAAATGTCAGTCGATCCTCCCATTGTACGGTCATACTTAAAAGAATGGCTTGTGATTTAGGCACTCCTTTTGTGGGTTCAAAGACACAGGATAGCAGTAGTATCTTCAAAGCTCAGGCCGTGCCTTCTCCCGTCCTTGAAGAGAATATAAAATGCTTTTGTGAAATTTTCTTGAATGAATAAAAAGGAAAAGAACACTCCCAAAAGGAAGTATGGTCACCTCAAATTATCAAGGGACAGTAGTTTGTTTGATGCTCTTCCTAAGTAGTGCATCTGCGTGAGTTTTATGATTTGTCAGGAAAAAAAAAAGAGTACTTAATTATTATTCAAAGAAAATTATCTTTTATCTGATCTGTGGCGGTGTTTAAATGTAATTTAAACACAAAACAGTACGCACATTATGCTTACATTTTTTTCATATTATTGTCTTCACAGTAGTTTCTCTAGATTATGATGAGATGATAATTTTGAAGCTAAAAATTCATGGATAAACATCAATTGACAACGGAAATGAAGAAGTGATGCTAGCAGCTAAAATGCAACACTTTTATAATGAAGGAAAAAAAGAAGGTTAGCAACAGATTATGTTGACAAATTCTTGGTGCGAATAATTGAATAAAATTAAGATGTACACATCTTAAGTTGAACAAAAATTTGGAGTTTTCCCATATTGAAATAAACATTTCCTCCGATGCTCCAAGGTCTGGTATCTATCTTTCTTTCACGTACTATGTCTAAGAGTAGAGAAGGGAGAAATGAAGGTGGCACTAGTAAAATAGTGAGTGCTCCAATCAACTGGGGTAGTTTATTTGCTTCCCCCTGAAAGGACAACTGTTCAGCTTCTACCAGCAGGGTAAAAGCATCTTTCCAAAGAAAAAGGTTAAAAAAAAAAAAAACCGTGGTAAAAGCAAGGATAATTGTATATTTTAGTGAGTGAACAAAGTAGGAGGAGAACAAGAGATTAAGGAGTCACGTGCGCACGTGACATGGCAGTGAGTCGGTGCATCGTTAGTCATAAAGAACTGGGAGCGCACGAATTGCGGAGCACTGTATCCTTTCTCTTCCTCATCAGCCCCCACGCGCAGAAACAGACACGCACCACGGGCAGCAAGGTGAGAGTCCGCATCTAGTCATTCTACGCTGCGATTGGATATGAAACGCAGTCGGCGCGTGAGATTTGACATATGAAAATCGGGGATTTTGTGCGAGTAAAGAAAAATGTGGTACGTCAATCTAATCTATCTTTGGTACATCCCTCCGCATTGACCGGCCCAGGGCTCGGCCACAACCCCCCCACGACCGTATCTTTCATGGGTCCCACACTCTTACCGGCACCCCCGGAAATCCATTAACCTTAAGATCATACCTAAACAAGTCCTCCTCGCTAGGCTGACAAAATTATGCTCCGAATTGGTTTGAATGTTAAACAAAATGTCTGAACTTTGTATTTGATAATTTTTTTGAAAGAGATTGATTGAATTTGCTTTGAAATTTTTGATATATGTTCATGAAAAGTTTGGTTTAGCTTGTTTTAGTATTGAGTTCAAACACATACAATCAAAATTTGGATTGATTTGATTTGAAATTTCATGTTATATTATATAGACATTTTCAAACTAATTTGTTGTTTTTTTTCCTTTAATTTTTGCTCTCTAATATTTAAGAAATCTATTACTATGAATTAGGGATTTGATTAAAGTCAATTATGCTTATTCATATTACGATGAATTACGGATGCGATTAAAATCAATTATGCCTATTCAAGAGATAAAGAGCATTATATGCTTGTTATTTTATAAAATAAGCAATATATATGAAGGAAAGAAGTGAAGTTAAGTACGGAAACTTTAAATATATTTTTATGAAATTTACTTATCTTATATGTTTATAAGGATATTGAGTTGGATGATGTGAATATCATGATTGATTTGTTAATATTCTCGAATTTAAAATTATGTCCAAACTTGAATTCATACTTAAACAAACAAATTTGAACAAATCAAATTCAAGGCGAATTCAAATCAAATATCAAATTAATTAGTTGGATTTACAGCCCTACTCCCCGCTCACCTTTGCTTTTGTAGCAGCCAAAGGAGGGGAATTCAAGACCTTTGGGCTTTCTTCCTCTGACCAGTTGTAGGCCTTCAGTGTTGATGGTCCATATTGGTCTGCTCGAAATTTGCACCATCTTTGCTAGTAAGGTGTAACGATTGAATTAAAAAATAAAACACATATAGTTCAAAGAAGTTAATTAAGAGAAGGCAACAATCGAGCGAAGTAAATGCTGCGAACGAATCCAAATACGTCGAGTTTTTCTCTTTTTGGCTTAATTAAATTGAGTTCGACTTGAATTTGAGCAAAAACTAGATCGAACATGCGACAAATGATTCGCTCAGCGGAGCATCATCATGTAAGCCTTAAGTCCTCTACCAATCTAAATTTTTAAATTCCATTAAGGAAACAAAATCTTTTATTACAGTAGTGTAACTATTGGCCTAAAAGTAAATGGAGGGAGGCTTTCAATGAAAATATTCTTTGAAACTAAATTTAAATACTACCATAGCGAAATTCTAAATGAGGCCCAATCCTGTCGATGGATTGCAACGCCTGCTTTTGTAAAAAACGTGTATCTTTATGGGCTATATCGTGAGGGCTGCAATACACAAATAGCCTGTTTAGGGCCCATAAATTTATTATATTTTTTCTTTTCTTTTTTTTTTTGGTTGTGCTTTGCTATTCACGATAACAAGGGGGAAGACAAAAAGATTGCATATCACGACTTCCTCTATCACACGAATTATTTTTTAAATAAAAAGATAAAGTGCAATTTCAATTTTTTTGTTTTTTAACTTTTTGGAATAGGAATGATGAAAAATTGAACGATGGATTTAACATGAGCAAGAACGCCCTTTAATAAACCCTTAACTAGTGTAATTGTTTCAGGAAAGGACTTAAGTCAAACTAAAACCCTGGCTAATTCCCCTAGAAGCTAAACTATGCTGTTCAATTGATTTCTTGAAGCAATAAGAATACTACTAAATATTGCTCTGTAGACTACTAGATAACTCTAAAAGAACAAGAATGATTATTAATTAATCAAAAGTTGCATCACAGCAAATTTGGGATTAAGTTGTCAGTTATTTTCCTTAGTACTAATGGTGAATTTGTAACTGGATTTGCACCAGATGAAGCTGGATGCTATCGTGTACTGCTGGTTCACTCTGTCGAGATAACCTAATATGAAAGTACGTCCAATTTAACTCAAGACAAAATAGAAAATGCGAACAGAAATTCATGCAGACCAACCAATGAATTGAAAGAAAAACCTGCAAGCACTTTTGCCCAAACTCATGAAAGATCACCAAGATGTGATGTGGTCCGGCCATAATTTCTTTTTTTTTTTTTTGAATTATTCCTTTCTCAATATGATCTCATCAATGTATAAGCAATAACATCATCACATTAAAAATATCATATATTTAGTGTTTGTTTTTAACTGATACTCGTGCTTATTTTTCCCCTTAAAAATCTTATTCAATCTTACATTTTGGAGCTAGTTTTCTAACTTTAAATTCAAGTCAGTCTTACATTAGGATTCGGTTTATCGTAGACTTGCATAAAAACGAATTAGTGGTTCATTAAATAGTTGCAATTTAAAGCTATACTAGCTACTACTTATTATTTACTACCATTAATGACAAGAGTAATCATAAATAAACTTAACTAAAAGTTAGATTGTTACAGAATATTTTTTATAAAAAATTTTATCTTAAAAGGAATAAAAATATATGATTAATTTTTTATATACTGACGATGTATATACCATCACCATTGAATTTGAAATCTAACCGTGATAGTGTATACACTATCAGTGTATATAAAATTTATTCTAAAAAATAACTTATCATGGAGTTGGGAGAGGGGGACAAAGTGATATTACTTTCTTCAAAACAAATAGGTCCTTAAAAGAATTGTGAGTTTTGGTGAATTGTATCAATATTACTTCTTGATTTTATTTTTCTAACCAATTTGACCTTCTAATTGTAATGAATTTGGCTTCTGAAATTTGTCTATTGTACCCTAATGCAATAAAGTTAACTTTTTTCAAAAAAAAAAAGAAAAAGAAAAAAGGAAAAGAATGCAACTCCATCCGATATCACATGCAAAGTAATTAATTATATTCTACCTTGCACCCACTTCCTTTTCAGATCATGCATGTAACTAATTGTATGAATTTTTGATGTGATTTTATTCAAAGCACATTATGTGAAAATTTATGGATTTAATTTTTTTGCTCAGGTAAATAAATCCAACATTGATTTTTTTCACTCAAGTAGATGAGTTTCGTGTATGGCTTCGTCATCTATTACTTTTTGTATTTTTCATCCATAAATCAAATGAACAAAGACATAACTACAGCAAATATAAGGAAGAAATTGTTTGATTACATATTGACTCTTAAAATAAGTTTTTTGCATTTTGCATTTTCTTGATTAGTCATGTAATTAACTTTAAGAAAAATATGAATAAGTTTATTTCACATGTGTAAGAGCAAAGTTATAAATTTCATTGAATATTATTGTAACACATATCGTTCTCTTTTTTATTTCTTTTAACCTTTACTTAATCCAAGTGAACTACACGCCATTGCTAAGAATTTTGAATTACCTAATGTAGAGTTCAAAGAATAATTGTCATATCAATTCTAAATAACACTCTAAATTATATTAAAAAAAAGCAAAGAAAAGAAAAGATTCCATTTACATACTTCATAACCAAAAAAGAAGAGTACTCAAAATCTTAAAAATAACTCAAAAAATGGTGCTTATTGTAAAATATTTTCCTAGATTACAATTTAAAATGCAGCTAAAATTTAGATAATCTGAAACACATTTTCAGCAAAATAGTAAATAATGAACAATATAGTAAAACCTTTATAAATTAATAGTTTTTGAACTAAATAAATCGTATTAGTTCAAAGAGGTATTAATTCATCGATAAATTAATAATTTATTAATTTATCAAGTGTATTTACAATTAAAAAAACTCATCTGATCAACTAAAGTTTTATTTTATTTATAAAAATATATTCTATTAATAAAAGGAGGCTAAAAGTCTATAGAATATAAACCAACCTACATCTACTTGATTTACAAGTACAATTTAATTTTATTAATGTACGTAACTGATATCATTTTTCTAACATTAAGAAATCAAAAAGATTTAGAAATACTAAATGATAGATTTCCATATCCAATTTTAAATGCATACAATGTATGACACTAATATGTACATAAATAATAAAGAAATCTTTTTATAATAAACAAATACAAATTTTTCTTTCATATCTCATGGTTAAACTATGGCTTCTTATTTAAAAGATGTTCATAAATAACTGATCAAATGCATCAAGCATTATATGAGCATAGCATATCTAATTTGAGTGAATTATTAATTTATACTATGACTGGAACCAAAGGGTTAGGTAAGGTTTTAAAAAAATTATTATCATATCTTTGTTAAAATTGATTTTAACTTGATAGTCCAAATCAAGACCTAAAAAATTATTATTTAATAGAGATTATTAATTTATCAAATATCAAATTATAGAGGTTTAATTCTACAATTAAACACGAGCGAGGTTAAATGTCATAACATAATTAACAAAATATGTTGGGGCTGATTGAGCCAATCCTTTTATGCAACCTATCTAGATGACTACGCTGATTATAAGGCATATATAAGCAGCCAACTTGCCACCATTCTAACATTCTAATCAAACTCAAAAAATCAAACTGAAAAAATACACAAAAAAAATCGCAAGGAAATTGGCTTTGTTAATATGAACTACTATAATGCAACCCTCCTTTCCTGTCAAGATGACAACCGGTCTTCCACACATGCATCACAATCTGCATCGATACCAACCATCTTCATCATCTGACCACCATCAACCATCTTCATCTTCTAGCCACCATCAACCATGTTTATGATCTTCACAGTTGGTTTAGTTTTTTTTAATAGTTATCTTGTTTTTCGTTTTAATTTTTGTTGATTTATTCTACTCTCACTTCAATCGTGTGAAATATGTTAGTGATTTAGATTTTGAAAAAAAAACTAAAATGAACTCTCCGAGATAACATGATCACGTGCAGTAGCTTGTAATTGGATTGCTCTCTTCATTATCGAGAAAGAAGCCAAATTTCATGATCCTTCTAGTTTTGTCACCATTTAAATTGCAAATTAAAGGGGGAGTGGCCATAAGTGAGAGGTCTCGAATCCTCGGATTCGAATCCTTCTACTTATATTATATATCAAAAAATTGCAGACTGAGTAGAATAAGGTGAATTTAGACATGTTAATAGATCGGATCTTATCTATATCCAACTCAGATCCAATGTACTTGGATAAGGTTCTGATTTAATTTCTCAAACCCAAATCCTATTAAGACTCAGACCTTGTAAAAGAGTTATGAGTCTGGATATAGTATGATTTTTTATGATCCATATACAAATCCGAACACATACTAGATTCTATCCAGATCCAACTATATATAATTTAAATAAATTTATATATTAATAAATTTATAAAATTTCTATGGTCATTGGATCGAATGTAGTAAGACTTCATGATGTTTTTTTTAAAAACTAATTCTAGTTGTAATTGTGATTAGTACAAACTTTAAAAAAAAAAGGAGAAAAAGTAAAGGCAAATAAATAAAAATTTGAAAGTACTTATTGTTAAAATTTTAAAAATATGTAGAAATAGTCCATAATAGTTATTTTTTTGAGTTCATAATATTGCATTCAACTTCTTGAATATTAATTTTATTATTTGAAAATAAAATTTGGATGGTGTTTATTTTTTGAAATCTATATATTTTTAATATATTTTTACTTTAGTGTATTTAGAAATATACAACGGATTTCCATTGGATATCCAAATGCAGGAAAGTTTGGGTTTGGACTTATTGTTTAGACCTATAAAGGTTTAGGTCTAAGTTTGGGTTTAACTAAATTTAATGGGTCTGAATCTGGATTTGAATTAAAAAAATTCAATCCAGACTCTGTCCATTGACATACCTAGGTGCACTATTTTCCTGGGGGATGGATTGGATGATTATGGGACGAGAGAGTTTAAGTGAAAGATTTCGAGTTCACAAGTGCATGAAAAATATTTTTTCTTTCACTGAGCCAAAACTAAGAAAAGAAAAAACATAAAACTCTGCAACTTTTTCGATATAAAACTGATTTCTAACAATGATTTTATTCAAACATGACACCTTTTAGTACTACACAGGCGTACAGTTGCCATGAATACCACTAACCATTTCTCATGTCCACTTCTTGTCTTGTGTATAAATTTGTCTCCTACTTGCAAAAGTTTTAATTTTTCTATTTCTTTTGGGGTCATTTGTCAAGAACACATCCAAGCGTACGAGAATTTTTAAATCATTTTTTGTTCACGAGTTATTATTGACCTTGGGCATTGTATTTTTTTTGTTTACTCATCAAAAACCCGATAGTTGGGTATCATGAAAACGGTTAGCAATTAGTGAATTCCCCAGTTCAGTTATCCGGTCGGGCCGGTCCTGCAAAATAATAACCCAGTGATTAAGAAAACAGCAAAAACGATACAAACATAGTAGCAACTAGCAATCGCGTTCTTCCTCGATCCACCCTCTACAAAAAGCCAAAGCCTCCGCCGAGAAAGCGCTGATTAAAGACAGAGGAGAAAGAATTCACATTCATTTTGCGTCCATATACATTTGTCTGGAGAGAAAAAGCGGGGAACAACGACGAGATCCACGGCTTCTTGGCGACATTTATCAGAGTAATTCTTCATATTTACTGCTGAAAAACTAAAATCTTCAGCAACCCTTTTTGATTTGTTGCTAATTGGTCATTGAGAAAGTGTTGTTTCATCGTTTCGATTTTTAGGTTCAAGAAAGTTTTTTTTTTTTTCCATATCAGTGAGTTTTTTTTTGCATAGAAATGAAGGTACTGATGATAGCCCTTTGCGGTTCCGCTATTGTTTCACTGTCTAAAACAGTTTAAAATTAGTGGGCATATGAGAAAACTTTGAATTTGTTAGGCTGTCACTTCAGAATTCCCCACTTCACCTAACGACTTTTTCCCATTATATTTTAGCCCCAAAGGATCCTACATTACACTCTTGTACTTGTACTAGAATGCTTGATGTTAATATTTTCTTATGATTGATTTCAGTGTGTTTTCATGACCTCTTCAGATTGTTTTTGAAAAGATCGAGTGAAATCAGGGGAACCCTTCGGTAAATTTGTGAAATTTGTCGTTGTGGGGCAGAATGGTTGGAAGATTGGCGGTGCATTTGGTTTGTAGGCTGAGGCTGTAAGTAAAAGAGAGTATTTTTTTGTCTGAGATGGCTGATGCTGCGGCTCTCATTGAGGCTTCGGGCTCCAGATTTAGTGATTTGGAGCTCATTGGTAGGGGGTCGTTCGGGGATGTCTATAAAGGGTAAGGATTGAAACAGAATATGTTATCTTTATTTGTTTTTAATATGCCTTTTGATTTTTCTATTCAAGGTGATATCTGTCTCATTTTGCTTTTGCTTGCAAGCTTTAACTCATCAGTGATGTTGGAAATCTGGATTGGCTTTTGTTAATTTTGCTTGTGTATTGTCCTCTATATTGATATTGTCAAATAGTTGTTTACTGATATTGAAAGGATGAATCCTGTCTCTTACTAAATTCAGAGAGTTGTTTAGGAAGTATTTTCAAGTGTTGCGTCATCGTAATAAAGAGATCTGATACAAAATTAATTGCTGGTCTAATTTGGTAATGGGCTTCAATCAATGGCTGCATAGTTTAGGATGATTAATTTTCAGCTTTTACTTGATCAATTTGTGGTTTAAGTTTCCCAAACTGGCTTCTTGTTATTGAAGCACACTGCATGCTGCATGTCCAGTTTAAGTCTACCAAGTGATTTGACAAAACTCAGGATTTTTGCCATGATGGATGGATCAGATGGTACTATGTGACGACATCATGTAGGCTTTGTAATGGTCTATGCTTCTATGGTCTACATATATCTACTAGATCACACAAGGTAAAAACGGCAGTCAAATTAGAGATGTGGGATATATGCATGGCTTGGTTCTGCTACACATGTAGATTTTTTACTTTTAAGTGAGAAGTATAGTCTAATGGTACAAATTAGTGAGAGTTTATATGCATCCAAACTTTTGAGAATCTAAGATCGAAGAAGGTGGATATTTCTTTGTCCATTCTGCTTGAAAATGGAAAGTACGTAAATGAATTTGGTAAAGAAAGAGCTATTCATAATTGAACAAGTGTCCGCAGACACGGAGTTTTGTGAATGCTATTAGATGGATCTTTTTGTAGGAGTTTAGTTAGAATCTTTTTCTTGCACAGTTAATTTGATTTGATTGGTTATAAACATCATTGCCGCGTTTGATGTTACTGCGACGTGGGCATTCTATATAGTAATGATTATACGAAAGACAAATGGAGTGATAGAAAGGTTGTGATCCAGTGATCCAAAAGATTGTGCTAGCTAAATGTCGATATCATTTAAGATTTGTTGGTGGAGTGTGCTTCGGTGCACGCTCTGAGGTCCAAAAGTTGGGTCTGGCCACCTTACAAATCAGACATGCCGTCACCCCTATCGGCGTGTCTTTATCTGAAGCTGCTTTTCATAGTCATTGGCACATGCAGGCAACCCATGCGGTAAAGGTAACACTATAAAAACTGACAATTTTACCCACTCATGCCTTGTATACATCTTATCCCCTCTCTCTCTTTGTCCAAAGTCTTTTCGCCTCTTTAATTGAACACCAAAGAATTGCAGTTAGCAGTTGATCTTGTTTGCCTATTGGACAGAGTATGGGATGGTCTAATAGCTTTGGGCCATGGGAACCTCTCATTACAAATTTCAACTTCCTTTTGGGCCTGATTGAGATTTTAGAAAATTTTCAGCAATTTCCATTTGGATTTCACAGAAAGTTGCTACTGGTTTATGAAGTTATATGTTATTGATTACACTATGGGCTCAATTGCATCTCTGGATGGTGCTGTCAAAGTTCTAGGGGGGAAAATAAACAATCATGAGGGACTTTGGCAGCAATTTGCTTCTTGATGTTGTTGAGAGATGTAGAGCTAGGCTGATTTAAGAAAGTTGCAAATTATGTTTTTTAATGCAATTGCTTTATCGGGCATTTGGAAATTTGGTTCTTTTTTGGCCAGTTCAACAATCAATATTTTCACCTTCAGCAGAGATCGGAGGGATAGAAATACCCAATGGTATCAAACATGGCAGGAGATGGATGTTTTCTAATAGTGTCAGATAGGGGTATTGTATGTAGTTGTAAGGAGATTACTATTTGATTATTTTGGAGTTCAGCTTATTTCCTTAAGGTTAGGTGACTTTAAAGTTGTGTCTCCCACACCAGAAATAGTAGCATCTTTTTTTTGGGAGTTATAAGCATACAGGACCATTAAAAAAATATATATAAACAAGTGATGTTTTTCGAATCTTTTGGAAAGGAAAGGAGGACTAGCAGGATAGTGAATGTGTATCTATCCTATGCGTGTGATAGGCCCATCTTCTTTATATGGTGGAGCCTTCATAAAGGTCCATGTCATGAGGTGGAAGTGCCATTCAAATTCATCTAACTTGAGTATATAACCAGTCCTCTGTATCTGATTTCCATGCATGTTTTAAATTATCTATTCTGATTAATTGGAAGATTCCTCTGAGTTAGCTAGATGTTCTTATGTGTTTCCTGAATTGCAGGTTTGATAAGGATCTTAACAAGGAGGTTGCTATTAAAGTTATTGATCTCGAAGAATCGTAAGTAGTGGACTTTGGTTATTTATTTTCTCATTTTGACTTTGAAATGCTTTGAGGACTTTTTCTTGATTGAGATCGTGACATTTATTATCAGAAAAGGATGGTTTAGGAGTCGCAATCCACCGTTTGACAATTCCTACTTTTTTTATCCTCTTCTTATTGACTCAAACAGAAAGGAAAGATTATGCAGTTCATTTTGGATTAGTTATTTGCTGTAGTTACTTTATCGCCTGACAAGTGGAATATTGCATCGCTCTCTTTTTTCTGATTAGTTAATTGTTTTACGATGAATGCTTTACTCTTTTTGCAACAACCAAGATGCTTTTGATCGTTTTATTTCCATATGAGAATGTGAAAATTCTTAAGGCCAATTATATTGCTAGTTGCAACTTAAGTGACTCCTGTTTTCTTTTCATTTATCAAAGCTGACTTGATTGCAATCTCATCTCCATTGTGCTTTCTTCTTGTTTTCCACATGAATACTCTTTAGGATATGTACTGCATCATCTAATTTCTTTTGGCATCATGTACATGTATTTTAACAATTGAACTTATTTAAATGTCACTGGATTTATCTGCAATACAGGGAGGATGAAATTGAGGACATTCAAAAGGTATCTTCCACTTTTTCATTTAGATGTTATGGATTGAGTACAAAAAGTCATGGAATAGGTGTTTTATTTGAATTATATATTTTTTCAGGAAATTGCAGTTTTGTCACAATGTCGATCTCCATATATTACAGAATACTATGGATCCTATCTGCACCAAACTAAGCTTTGGATAATAATGGAATACATGGCTGGTGGTTCTGTTGCTGACCTGGTAGGTAACTTGATTTTTTGAGAAAGTAATTGTCTTGGCTTTGTGATGAAATGCTTTCTCCAAATTAGGAGCAAGCTTTCATGCTCTATGATGGAACAAGATTGAAATCTAGTAGTTGGAGACTGTTCTGCATTGATGCCTTTTGTTACATTATGTTACTGTCGTATTTATAGTATTGGATTAGAAAAAGCCCGACTAACAAAGTCCTGATGTGGAATATTAAGGTCAATTTTATCTAGATGTCCAGGTCAGGTCATTTAACCAATGGTGCCATAATCAATTAATGGAAGCTTTTAATGTGATTGACTCTAGATTTGACTTGTAAATTGGTGATTGCCATGATCACTATGAGTAAACTGTTTTGGATCTCTTGCTTGAAGACAGTATCCAACATTTGCATTGCCTTTTTTGGTTTTTCATCCATTTTTGCGTCCTCCTCTAGCAATACAAAAATTTTCAAAATCACCAATCTGGATTGCTGGGAGGTTTTCTTATTACCATGAAATGTCTTTTCATCTCCCAAACCTTAGAAAATTATCAGCAGAAAAAGGACTGTTTTTTCACCCTCCAATTCAACAGTCTGCCCTCTTCTATGTGATACTTTTATGCTGTAAAGTGTGTTACAGAATAACAAAGCATGAATCCAAGAGACATAAATTGCAATACTTGGTACTGAAAGAGGAATGACTTAATTCTTTTATTGTTTAGGACTCCTCAGTTTCCACATTGATGGCTCTCTTTTCTGTTTAGGGGTTTCAGGCTGGTCATTTCTCATATGTAGTTTCTGTTTTGGTATGGCATGGGTACATCAGTGATGATGCTACAGCATATGCTAAGAGGTCCTTACCCTTTACCTTCTGAAAGGAAAATAGACCAAAACTAACATGTGGTATATGTGCTGTCTGCAGATATCATAGTTGTTAAAGATTTGTAACTCTCACTTCAAAGATTTGAAATTGCCTCTTTATCTGGAACATCTAGAATCAGGACCTGTGAGGCCTAACTCTTTTGCCTCTTTTAAAAAGGAACAGATATGCTTTGTTTTCTTCAAGACGTTGACTTTGCTCGGCACAATTATGTTTATAAATTTGTGAAAGAAGTCTGTGAATGTGTTTATTCTGTGCTGTATTGACGGTTCTTGGATATTTTTTCTGCAGATTCAACCAAATCAGCCTTTGGATGAGATGTCCATAGCTTGCATTTTACGTGACTTGCTTCATGCAGTTGAATACCTCCACAACGAAGGGAAAATTCATCGTGATATTAAAGGTTTTTTTTATCATGTCCCTAATCCCTTAATGACTAACCTAAATTAGTATTTTATTCTTCAACAAAGATCATTTTGTCAATTAGAAATATGGATTAATAACTTAAGGATGTGGATTTCATTTCTATTCATGCTTTGTCTTCATGTTACACTGTTGATATCATGGTTTTCCATGTGCCTAGTGCAATACATACCTTAGTATTAGTTGGCTACTGTTGCTATTTAAAAGGTTACCTGCCTTTTTCATTCATACTGATGTAGACAACAAATGGCTCCAGGAAATCCAAGGTTAAGGATTTCCAGAACTTTGCTCAAGCTTCAATTAGGCTCATCTTCAAAGATAAAGAGCTTTATTCGGGAGTTGGTTTGAGACTTAAAAAGAGTATATGAGCTCTTTATCTCTGGAGGCATGCCTAATTGAAGCTTGAGCAAAATTCTGGAAAAACTTTAACCTTGGATATCCTGGATACATTTTTCTCTGTATCACAAACATAAGTTTTCAGATGGCAGTTTCTCTTTCTTTTTTCTGTTGAATGATGACTGATGTATATCCTTTGCAGCTGCCAATATTTTGTTGACAGAAAATGGTGACGTTAAGGTAAGTGTTTTATGCTCCTAGTTCCAATGTTTCTCTTTGATGTGGTCTCTTAGGAGAGATTCTTTGTGTTCAATAGAGCAAGCTATCTGTTCTATGTTTCCTCAAGCATTCGGACATTGACTTCAGGTTGCTGACTTCGGTGTTTCTGCACAATTAACAAGAACAATTTCAAGGAGAAAGGTACTCATGTTGTTTTTACTTTCATATGATTATTTAACCCAGCTTTTGAGCCTCTATAGGAAATGTTGCTTGTAGATCGTAATGGTCTCTGAGTTTTTTCTGTTTAGGCTCGTTATGAAAATTATTTATAGACAAGCATTTCTCTTTTGTTTTCCGTTTGATAGACCATGAGGTTATTCTTGCAATCTGGTAACTACCCTAACCATTGATGTAGCAGTTATCATATGTTTCCTTCTTGTTTTCTTTCACATTCAGTTTCATTGGCTGGTTTGTTCTTTAATCTTCCAAGCATGGTCCATGTTAGATCCTTTTTGAACGACACCACTAATTTTTCTCTAGCTGCATTTATGACATCTGAGAATACGTGCAATACAATCTTTTTCATATTTATAGATTTTACGAATGAGAAATTTTCTGCCCTGGTGTTTCTTCACAGTTGCTCAATTGGTGTCTGTTTCTTCAAGGTTGCTGATTCCATGTTTAGTTAAGCTTTTAGAGGAGGGCGACATTATATCTTAGCAGGCAGAGGGTCCTATGTTCAATTTACATTGTCATCCAGTTATAAAGAATCAATTTATATGTAGGGGGCATGCTAGAATTGCGTAGATAAATAGGTTATACTCCTCTTTAACATTATTGGCTGTTAGATGAGGCAGTGGATCAACAGTTACTTGTTGCTTCTTTCTGGCTTTTGCAGTCTGTTACAGAGAAACTACTCTGGGTTAATGTAGGGATAGTGCTTTTGCTTAGTTACTATGGAGATGGCAGTCTCCTTGGGTGTGTCCTCTTTAATTTTTTTGTGTCTTGTGAAGTTATTCAACAAAATTTCCTAGTTATTTGGTTGAGTTTTATTTTTTATTTTGGTCATAGTCTTTACCTTTTTCAATTTATGAGAATCATTGGTTTCCATGAATTGTGAGATGTTCAGGCTAATGCAATTAAATATGGCAGACATTTGTAGGAACTCCATTTTGGATGGCTCCAGAAGTAATCCAGAATTCAGAAGGATATAATGAGAAGGTACGTCATTGAGAAATGTTTCATGTATCTTCTGATTTGATCATTTCTTCGCTTTCTCTCATGTTTTACTTTGCACTTTCTTTTATACTTATAATTTTGGGATTAATTTCCTCTTTATTTTTGCATGAATTTGTCACCATATTTATTAATATATACACAATATGCATGTAATTGTGTGCACTCTGAGTTAGGACACCACTTTTGAAATTTTGAGCCAGGGCCATATGCTAAAGTCTCTGTTTGATGCAGGCAGATATTTGGTCTCTAGGGATAACTGTAATTGAAATGGCAAAGGGGGAACCTCCACTTGCAGATCTCCACCCAATGAGAGTTCTTTTCATTATTCCTC
>NC_040039.1:48242241-48281309 GCF_003713205.1 Coffea eugenioides | reverse complement strand
ATTGTCTTTGTTTACTTGAACTGACTTTAAGTAATTGACTGCCTTTCGTCCTTGACTTTGTCTTATGCGTGACTTTTGCTTTGAAATGTTATATGCCTTTAATTCGCAAAAGCTTTTGGTTTCTTATGTACATGTATTGTTATTTTATTATTCTAGTTACATTTGCTTAGATTGAATAGATTCTATGGAGGGCACCCGTAGTGGTCGGGGACGTGGGCGCGGGAGTAGGCAATCCACGTCGGACAGGGGCGCTGGGGAAACTTCGTTTGGGCCCAACCCTGAACTTAGGGTTGACCCCAACGTTCAAATAGCTGCTGCTATGCAGCAAATGACTAATTTACTGGCCCAAGTGGTGCAGCAACAGGGTCAAAACCCTAACCCCAACTCTGGGATCCCTGGCAACCACGTGGAGAGCGAGGACAGGGCTCTCGAGAGATTTCAGAAGTTTGCCCCACCAAAATTCTTTGAGGGGCCCGATCCGGATGTAACCAAAAGATGGTTAGAGAAAATGATAGATATTTTTGCTGCCTTGCACTACACCGAGGAAAGGCAGGTGACCTTCGCCGTCTTCCAGTTAGAAGGGGCAGCCCGTTCCTAGTGGAACGTCATCCGACAGAAGTAGGAACGGGAGCAAACGCCCCGGACTTGGGTGAATTTCATGTGAGAGTTCAACGCTAAATTCTTCCCTCCTCTAGTCCAGGAACGGAAGGAAGATGAGTTTATCCGATTTCGCCAAGGAACCCAGTCTGTAGCGAAATACGAGAGTCAGTTCACCCGTCTATCCAAATTTGCTCCGGAACTGATCATGACCGAACAGCGGCGAATAAGGCGTTTTATCCAGGGTTTGAACATAGAAATTCAAAAAGACGTCGCAGTGGCCCAGGTTAATGCTTTTAGCGAGGCCGTGGAGAAAGTCCAACGGGTGGAAAGCGCTAGACTCCAAGTAAGGAACTTTCAGGCAAAGAAGTGAAACTTTTCTGGGAGCAGTTCAGGACAGGGGGAGAAGAGTGCTCCTCCCAAGTACGGACGAGGAGTTGGAGGTGGACGGCAGTCGGGAGTAGGCAGAGGAACTCCATCTAGAGGTGGCCAAGTTGGGAAAGGCCATAGAGGAAATTTCCAGAGGGGTTCAGGTTCGGCGTCCCGTGGATCTTGTCGGTATTGCGGAAAGCCAAATCATTCTGAAGACAACTGCTAGAAGAAAGATGGGAAATGTCTGCGTTACGGAAGTGCAGACCACCAGCTTGCCACCTGCCCAATTTTAAAGCAAGATGGAAAGGGAAGTTAACCACCGTCAAAGACCAACGCTGGACCAGCTAAGGGAGAAGGGACTAAACCTAAGGTGCCAGCTCGAGTGTACTCGTTAGAGGCTCAATAGGTTCCAGATTCCTCTGAGGTCGTAGAATGTACGATCCATGTATTCCACCGCTTTACAAAGGTTTTAGTAGATCCCGGTGCCACCTATTCCTTTGTTAACCCTAATTTCATGTGTGGCATTGACATAAAACCTGCTAGTTTACCTTACGATCTAGAAGTTAGTACCCCACGGGGGATCATTGCTTGGTTACTAGTATGGTGTATAAGGACTGTGAGGTTTGGGTAGGAGAGAGAAAGTTGTTAGGGGACTTGATTAGCCTGTCCATCAAGGGGTATGACGTGATCTTGGGTATGGACTGGTTAGCCAGGTATAATACCCAACTAGATTGTAAGAAAAAGATGGTAGAATTCCGCATTCCTGGGGAGGCGACCCTAAGGTTAGACATAAGGGGAAAGTTAGCATCATCCGCCCTGATCTCAAGCATTCGAGCTAGAAAACTACTAAATAGAGGGGTGCAAGGAGTTGTAGTCTTTCTAATCAACACTCTCACGGATAAATTGAAGATAGAGGATGTGCACATAGTACGGGAATTTTCGGATGCATTCCCTGATGAGTTAGTAGCTCTACCTCCGGAGAGAGAGATAGAATTCAAGATCGACCTGTTACCGGGAATCTCGCCTATCTCAAAAACCCCGTATCGGATGGCCCTTACTGAACTTAAGGAGTTGAAGTTGCAGTTACAAGACCTTTTGGAGAGGAGGTTCATTTAAGAGAGTGGGTCTTCTTGGGGAGCCCCTGTGTTGTTTGTATAGAAAAAGCACGGAAGTTTGAGAATATGTATCGATTATCGGGGCCTGAACAATATCATGGTTAAAAATAAGTATCCACTGCCCCACATTGATGAGTTGTTCGACCAGTTGCAAGGAGCAGTGGTTTTCTCGAAATTGGACCTTCGCCAAGAGTATTACCAGTTGTTAATCAGGAAGAAGGATATCCCGAAAATCGCTTTCAATTCGAGATATGGGTATTACGAGTTCGCAGTTATGCCCTTTGGACTAACCAATGCTCCTGCCGCCTTCATGGACTTAATGCATAGGGTTTTCAAACCCTACTTGGATTGATTTGTCGTTGTTTTCATTGATGACATATTGGTCTACTCCAAAACTCGCGAGGAGCATAAACAACACCTAAGAATTATTTTGCAAACCCTAAGAGAGCATCAGTTATACGCCATGTTCAGTAAGTGCGAGTTTTGCCTGGAGAAAATTTCTTTCTTAGGGCACGTAATTTCTCATGAGGGCATCTCGGTTGACCCGGCGAAAGTAGAGGCGGTGACCAATTGAAAACGGCCAGAAAATCTCATGGAAATTCGTAGTTTTCTAGGGTTGGCTGGGTACTACCGGCGTTTCATTAATGATTTCTCCAAACTAGCCGGTCCTTTAACCGACTTGACAAAGAAGCATGGTCGGTTTGTGTGGGATGCCAAATGCGAAATGAGTTTTCAGGAGCTAAAAAAAAGATTAACTATGGTGCCAGTTCTAATCTTGCCTAACGGAGTAGACGGGTTTGCCGTTTATACCGATGTGTCGCGAGAAGGTCTAGGATGCGTTTTAATGCAGAACCGGAATGTGATATCTTTTGCCTTTAAAAAGTTAAAACTCCACGAGCGGAACTACCGGACCCACGATTTGGAGCTAGCTGCCGTCGTCTTCGCTCTGAAAAAGTGGAGACACTACGTATACGGGATAACGTTCGAGGTGTACTTAGACCATAAGAGTTTTAGATACCTCTTCTCACAGAAGGAATTAAACATAAGGCAGCGACAATAGATGGAATTTCTGGAGGATTATGACTGCACTATCAACTACCATCCGGGGAAGGCAAACGTGGTGGCTGATGCCTTAAGTCGCAAGGCTCAAATAGCAGGGTTAATGATCAAAGAGTGGGATTTGTTAGAATCTGTTTGCGAGTGGAAACCCTGCCTTGGGAGTCATAAGGTGATTTTTGGTAATATTAAGGTAACATCCACCCTACTGGAGCGAATTAAAGAAGCACAAAAGGAGGATTCGATGGTACGAAAGTGGGGAGAGAAGGTGGAAAAAGGGGAATCAACCGACTTCAACTTTAGTCTCGAAGGTACTCTAAAATATCGAAATCGAGTGGTGGTGCCTAAAGATGAAACGTTAAAGACGAAGATCTTAGAGGAGACTCATCGATCCAAATATACGATCCATCCGGGCAGTAGCAAGATGTATCAGGACCTAAAAGGAACATATTGGTGGGATAACATGAAGAAGGAAATCGCTCTGTACGTACAAAAATGTCTCGTTTGCCAACATGTTAAGACGGAGCATAAAAAATCATCAGGTTTGTTACAATTCCTTGAGATACCTGAGTGGAAGTGGGAAAACATTACAATGAATTTCGTTTCAGGTTTGCCGCGAACGCAACGAGAACACAATACCATTTGGGTGATTATCGATCGATTAACCAAATCGGCCCATTTTTTACCTGTCAACATGAAATACTCCATGGAGAAATTAGCTCAGGTGTACATGGTCGAGATCGTAAGGTTACACGGCATTCCTGTGAGCATCGTTTCAAACAGAGATCCCCGCTTCGTATCTAGGTTTTGACAGAAATTTCAAAAGATTCTGGGGACCAAACTCAACTTAAGCACCACCTATCACTCGCAAATGGATGGACAATCGGAGTGAACAATCCAAACTCTTGAAAACATGTTAAGGATCTGTATTCTGGATTGTGGGGGTAACTGGGGTCAACACATAACCTTAGTGGAGTTTGCTTACAACATCAGTTACCATTCGTCGATTCAAATGGCTCCATACGAGACATTATATGGACGAAAATGTCGGTCACCGATCTATTGAAACGAAGTTGGCGAGAGGAAGGCGCTAGATCCAGCGACTATTCCATGAATGGAGGAGGCTCGAGAAAAGATTAAGTTAATACGACAACGACTCCAAACAATTCAAAGCTGACAAAAGAGCTACGCAGATAATCTAAGAAAAGACTTGGAGTTCGAAGTGGCAGACCATGTTTTCCTCAAGGTCACACCGTTACGGAGCATCACAGCGGGTAGAGGAAAAAAGCTCCAACCGAGATTTGTTGGACCTTTCAAGATTTTCCAAAGGGTTGGTAAAGTAGCGTATCGCCTGGAACTACCGTCCAGTCTTTCTCGAATTCACGACGTCTTCCACGTCTCGATACTTAAGAAGTACTATCCTGACCCATCCCATATCTTACTGCCAGAGGAAATCGAAATAGATGAATCGCTCACTTACGAAGAGAAACCTGTACAATTGCTTGACCGGAAAGTTAAGGAGTTGAGAAACAAACAGATTCCTTTGGTAAAGATATTGTGGAGAAACCATGGGATCGAAAAGACTACCTGGAAGGTAGAAGAAGAAATGTAAAAGAAATACCCTGAACTTTTCGTGAGTCAAGGTGAGAAATTTCGAGAACGAAATTCTTCTAAGGGGGAGAGGGTGTGAGAACCCGTAAATTTTCTCATTTTCTAGGTTTTATTCTATTTAAGTGCATGTTTTTCTACATTTTCTTTATTAGAAAAATTTTCTAGATAATTTTTATGATTAAATATAATTTTTAAATAATTTTTCTAGTATCGGTTAGTTTTTGAGAAATTAAGAGCGTATACCGGACGTGGGACCCGCTAGTGCGAAAAGTTCGATAAAATTCGGCCAATTAGGTTAAGTTGTGTATACCGAGTTTAATTTATCAGGTGTTAAGAGATAATTAGAAGTTACCAAATGGATTATCATTGGAAAGACAAAAGGATAGAGTTGCATTAAAGAAGGGTGACAAGTGTCACCTTGTGATTAATTCTTGATTTTGACATCTTACTTACCTTTACTAATTAACCAAAAATTGACCAAAAAATCATCTTATTTCTCCCTCGCTTGGCCGACTTTCTTGGAGGAAAAAGAAGAGAAAACTTCCAACTTCTTTCTTCAATTTCTTGCATTGATCTCACAAACCAACCGTTAAAACTTTGATTTGCTCCATAAAAATCATTCCCTTGGTAGGATTAAGGTGAGTGGTGAAGTGGTTTGAGGAGCAAAGGGACTAAGTTGCTTTCTTTCTTGAGTTTACAAGGTGAGTGGTTAAAGAATCTTTCCTTTGATCTTGATAATGTTCAATTAGTGATTGATAGTAGTTGAATAAGTGATTTTGTGGAAGAATTCTTGACTTTTGGTAGAGATGGGTGAATTTTATATTTATTATTGATTTTTTCTATTTTTATATGTTCAGTATGGTGTGGCTATGGATGATGGCTTGGGATAGTCCATAATGAAGCCATAGTGCGTAAATTGTAGTTAATTGTGGAAAATTTTCATGTTGTGCGGAAAATTCCAGATTAGGGTTTTAATTTCCCCTGCTCTGCCCGGTATTGTTTCTCCTAGTTAGAGGTCGAATTGATATTAGTGTAAAACATGAAAGTTGTAGAGAATGATGTTTTATGATTGCTTACAAAATTTCAGCCCAATCGGAGCAACGTAGCCTGTGAAAAGACCAAAATACCCCTGCTGCCCTGTTTCTGTCCAAAACTGATAATCAGCTTCTGTAATTGGTTAGTTTGACCGAGAATACTACTGATTTGGTTGTCGATGTCTTCTTAAGAATTATATCCTTGTATCTTAGCTTTCCAAAGGCTTTGGAATCACTGGAATTGGAGTCGTATGTGCTGAGATATGATTGAATGAATCAGGACTGCTAGTTGAATTTCACAGTAAATTTCGAACTGGAAAATCTGGGATTATTTTGGTAAATTTGACCTAGATACATTGTAAACTGGACTGAGTAGCTTTCATCAAAGTTGTAGCCCTCTGTCTTAGTTTCGAAGCGGTATAAATTGCACATCCATCCGATAATCGTAGAGCCAGTTGTGTCCAATACGCTAAACGACGTCAAAACTGTTTTTGAAATTTTGGGCTTAACTTTCATTTCCGGACTTTCCCTAACTTACTTTGGTACTTATACGTTCTAATGGAACCTTATTTTAGTAGTATGTGGATTCGGTTTATGACTCGTATTCGAGTTTCATTGTACTTGTTTGAATGTTTTAAGGCGTGACGGTGATTCAAGACGCTCTTTGGGCGAAAGTGTATGAAATTTCATTTATTTGCTTGGTGAGTGTACCACTCACTTGCTTGTTACTATATGGCTTTGTTACACTTGAAATTGATGCCTTGAATGCTTATTTGCACCGTTGAAATTGGTTCAAGCGAGGGTGTACTTGATCACTCTCACCCTTTATGTCTTACATATGACTGTGTTACTTGAATGGTATATGAATATATTTGAATTGGTGTCGGTTGGACGAGTATCCAATGGCCATTATTGTTATCACTGAACTCAAATCCATTGGTGTCAATTGAATCGAGCCGGCAAGGGTTTGGTTGTGAAAATTGACGAGTAATGGGGACTGTTATATGGAATCTTGTAGTATGAGACTCTCGATTCCGGTATACTCAAGTATTGCCAATTTTCCACTGTTGGAGTTCGGGTCCGGTAGGGATATGTGAGGTGGATGAAAAGTGGAAAAAGTGGGGTCTACGGTATTGGTTATTTCTTTAAGCGTTGACGGAGGGTCAACGGGGTGAGATCAAGTACGGCAAGCGAGGATAAGGGCTCTTGAGAGCCGTCCATATCCTTTTATTGAATTTAAATGTAATGTTAGTTCGGATTACTTGTTGAACGTTTGGACTGAGCAACTATGTGCTTATGTGAATTTTACTGATCTGCATGAGTGTACCTCACTGGGCGTAAGCTCACTCCATTAAATTTTGTTTTCCTTACAGGGAACCACTTTTGGGGACTATGATGTTTTGAAGCACGAGTTGAGCTAATTTTAATATATTTTGTAAAGCTCCTCGATAGTTGAAAAAATCCTAAATGTATTTTGATCTAATTATCTTCATTTTGTTTTGTAAATTACAAACGTATGTATATAACACTGTTTAACCCTGTTTATGTGTCCTATTTGGTTTGGAAATATTTTTCCGAGTTATATGACATGGCACCCACTATTCATCGACGGTTTTGGATTTTCATTTGGCTATTTTGCGATTTTGACTTGTCTGAGCGCGCTTTTATTTTCCGGAACGTTTTAAATAGTGTTTAACTGCACAGTTAGTTCTGACGAGAGCTGTGCAAGCAGTCCGCTAACCTCTTTGGTTCGCTTTAGGGGAAGGTGGGGCTGTCACATCAAAAAACAGAAAAAATATACACATAAGTAAATCTATCCTATTTGATTACTTCCTCATCTACATAACAAAAAAGAAGAAAACATCAATTACTATTCTTTTAAGATTGCAACTCACACAACTATTGCATTTTAATCGTGCGCAAATTGTATGTGTAATATCGTAATATTTTGATCGATTAAAACTTTATATGAAGTGTCACTTGAATAAATCCTCATTCGCAACAGTCAGAAAAAATTACACATCTCATTATATCGTATATGTATGATATATCAATGCAAAGAAAACATATTAATCAAACATCAATTAAGTGAAAAAAAAACAAAGAAAAAGGCAAAAATTTGGTGAGGCCATCACTATTTTGATCTCATCTAATCAAATTTGAGCCTTTTTCTCCCATTTTTTTTTTCATTTTATTATGATCCAACCATAAAGCAAACTAGTTTTCCAAGTCAAAATGTCTGATTTCATTCTGAGTAACACCTTATCTTCTGTACCTAATTGAACGAAACATTAAACATGTGCCCTAATAACTTTTTAACCTAAGTAACACGAAATAAGTACAGCGTAAGTGGCTAATGCCTTATGTGGCCACCGTCCATGAGCTATTAGCGGATACAGGAACTGAAATTACCAGTTCATTTCCACTTAATCTACAAATTGCAAGCATAGCATTCTACGTCATTTAATGAAAAAGACTTTGCATTCACAAATTTTAGATAAAACTGAAGTCTAAAACTGAAATCGAAAATCTGAATTTGTTAAATTATTGAATTGTTAAGTATTAAATCTAACACATTTTCACATTAAGTGATAAGTGAATAGTTCATCACACATTTTTTAGAGCAAATTTTGTTTAGAAAATTCAGCATCATTTAATTAATTTAATTATTTTATTTTTTGGTTATCAAATGTGTCTGAACATTTTAAAATCCGATTTGAATCCATTAAATTTAAATATTAAATTGAGTTATCAATCAGGATCTTAATCTTAAGAGTTAAGACAACCATTCTAACCACATTGGACGTATTAGATTAAGCTTTAACTTTGTCAACTCTTTTGCATAAGGACTTTGTAAGCTCACTTGGCTGCCGATCATCTACCTTTTCTGTTTTCATTTAATAGTTTTTATTCAAAATCTAACCCCCCAAAGTCCAACCATACATAGGAACACCACCTCTGTATAGTTAACTGTGAATGTGAAAAATGAAAAGTCAATATCAAGATAATTTTTTTAAAAAATTATGCATATGTACCTATCATCTAAATTATACTAAATTTACTATGTGAGTGTGTACATTGATAATTAGTATCTAAGTGCATTTACACACTCTTCCACATTAATTATACATTTTACTTCTCTCAAATCTCAAATTCAGACTTCTCTGAACAAGGAATGGACATCCCTTGGTCAAACCCTTGCAAGAAAAGGAGAAAGAATAGGGGTAAAAAAGGAGGCTCGTAAATCATACTGGTCTTAAGTCTCTCCAGAAATCACTCCGTTGAATTCAACAAGCTTTTACTAAACTAAAGCTGAATTCAGGCCCCAATTGAGAGCTAAACAAAAAATGGAAATTGGGATCACATGCAATGCTGAATTTCAACTCCTCCCAACCCACTCAGAACTCAGAAGTCATCCCTCCACATAATAAAAACTCCATCCCCCACCACTGCCACTACGCTCCAACATCATCATCATCATCATCACATACACACAAAATATAGTACTGCAAACATTAATTTAATCAAATAATGGGTTGACTTTCAGTTAGTGGTATAATGATAGTGATCCCGTCATCAAACACTAGACTTGTCCTTATATGCTTCTTCTCTCTCTCTCTCTTCCTTTCCTGCTTGTTCTCAACTCTTTCAAAGTCTTAACCTTTCTTTTGTTTCAGTTCTGTCTGACCTTTTTTCCTCAGCTGAACTCAGGATAGAGAGGAAAATAGAATAGAAATGGAGGGCCTGCCCTCTGGCTATCGCCCCAACGTTGGAGTTTGTCTCATCAATGATGATAATTTGGTACTGTTTCTTTTTCTTTTTTACTGGTAAATTTTTCTAACTCTGATTGTTGAAAAATCCAGATGGGTGTTTTTCTGTTTAAGTGATTACGATTTTGTTTTTCCTTAATGGGGTTTTTCATGTTTCTGGTTGACTTGCTCTCTTTTTTCTGTTTCCATTGATTTTTGCTGGTAATGGAAAGGGAAGTGTAAAGGGTCACCAGTTTCTTGCTTTGCTTGATCAGTAGATGATGACGATGTTTTGTTGTGAATTTGACCCGGCAAAGAGTTTGTTTTAAGCTAATTAAGATAAGAATATTGATGATGGATTGGGGTGTTATATGGTAGTAGTACCTAGTTTACGAAAATTTTTTGACCTGGTACTGTTCATGAGAGTTTTGGCAAGGAAATTAGTGAAGGAAAAATTCTTGATTCCTGGATAACAGTTAGTATGTTCTTAAAAGTTTATTCCTTTTTGTGAATTATTTTTCCAGTCTTGTTAGCTGCTTTGCTCATATATGTTTCTCTGAACTGTAGTGGATAGATCTGTAGAAAGATCAAGATGCCATGGATTTGGCATTCAGAACAACTTTCATGCTCAGAACTTTGTTAATTCTTGTGATTGAACGTAGCTGAGGTGGAAAACAAGCAAAAAATGATTTCCTGTAGGCAGATGGAAAGTAGGTTCTTGTAATTGCTGAGGTTTTTCTAGTCTGAAATCTAGGTGTCTTTCAAAATTGACATGTAAAGTATGTAGGCATCTCTACTCATTGAGTTCTGTCATATTCTCCTCCTGAGCGAAGATATACTATGTACGGCTAGGTTGTCTAGTGCTAAAAATAAAGTTCCTTATAGAGTGTAGAAGCCACCCTTGTTCTGGATATCATTCTTACCATATCTACATGGAACGTAACAGGAATTCTACATGGAAAAGTTGCGCATCTACAAATAATATGTGCAGTGCTTACGGACCATCCAGTTTTTTGGGAGTTTATTCGTGATGTGGTAGCAGCTTTCTAGCCTATTGGATTCTTATTAGTGAATTTGAATCCATAGAAAAGAAAAGGAAAAAGATGTTCCATTTTTCCTTAGGTTGATATGGATTAGGGATAAAACGAAGTGCAGAAGTTTATGTATAAACACTCCTTATTCAATGGTCTTCCACTCAAAAAGTTTATGCATAAACACTTCTTTCACAAGACTCCTTTTCACCAGTATTAGAGTATTCCTCATCCTAGTATGATAGATCTGAGTGTACAGATTTTGAATCATGGATCTGATACTACTGGTTTGCAGGTATTTGTAGCTTCCAGATTAAATGTTCCAGGAGCTTGGCAAATGCCGCAGGTAATGCAATCTACTTTTCTTGCTTAATGCTATAGTTACAATGAAGTTATGACCAGGTTGCTGTTTGATTCTTTTTAATGACTGAAGGAAGAGTTCATTATCAGCTTTATCCTACATCTCTTTTTATCATTCCCTTGAATTTGTTTGTGTATTATATGCTCAACAATATATGGCAAGAGAAAGATTTCCACTAATTTTTTTTTTCTAATGGATACATTCCCTACATGATCATTGTGTTTCATTGGGATTTAATCCATTGCATGAGGTGATGCAACTGCTTCAGCATCCTTATCTGAATCATGCTTGATTTATTACTATTAGGGGGGAATTGAAGATGGGGAGGATCCTAGGTCTGCAGCGACTAGAGAATTGCGAGAAGAAACTGGAATTGTCTCTGCTGAAATAATTGATGAGGTTTGTCTAAACTGAATCTCAACTATGCTTCAAGCCTCTTGCTTATAATGCAAACGGGTATGCTTTATGTTCCTCCTAAGTATCCTTAAATTTTAGGTATTCTAGCACTTATGTACATATATTCTTTTGTTTTTTAGGTTGATGTACGTATGTTCTGGAGAATGCTTTAGAAAATAGGTCTTAACATCTAAGAACCTTTTGACTTTCTGAAACATTGGAAACCTTTTAAACGTGATTCATCTGGTGTGCACAATCGTGACAAATAAGTTGGTGAAAATACTATAATTACGTAACTTCTGACAAAATTATGTAGCAGATTGATTTCAAATGGTGATTCTGGTTATGATTTGCACATTTTTCCATAAGAAATTGCTTTAGGAGAAATAATCTAATACTTCAGTGTATGTTCTAGTGTTTCAGGAGAAAATGGGAAACTTAGTAGTTTGCTAAATGTTGTTGTCCTTTATCAGGTTCCTCAATGGTTGACCTATGATTTTCCTCCTGCTGTTAAGGCAAAAGTGAATCGCCTTTGGGGAGGAGGAGAATGGCATGGTCAGGCACAAAAGTGGTGAGTAGTGTCTGTACATTTTCAGTATCCCTATTTGGTGTTTTTGAAGCCTATTGGAGTTTATAGATGAATGAAACGTGCAATTCATACATGTGTAGAAGATGTACCTTTGTATCTACTCCACAGTGTTGTCAAAGGTTAATTCCATCGTTATTGTTTTCTGGTGCTTTCAACTAATCCTTGTTTCTTGACTTCTGGTTCTTCCCCTTCTGCTGTCTCCTCCACTCTTTCTATAGTTCTAATCTTCCTTTAACTGGCTTCTCTACCCTTCATCAATTCCTCCTCAGCCAACATGTTACTTGTTCTTTCTCCCTAGTTCTCCCCCTTAGAGTTCCTACTTACGAATCAATTGCACGATAATTTAACTTTTGTTCTCAACAGGTTTCTCATGAGATTGACAAAAGATGAAAGTGAGATCAATTTAGCAAACGGTGAAGTTGAGCCAGAATTTGCTGATTGGAAATGGGCTAGACCTGAAGAAGTCATCGAACAGGTACTGTTCTCTATGCCTTCCCAGCTAAGGTTCTCAGTGCTTTTTGTCTTCATGGTAGCTTACCAGGGCAAGTTATAATGTGACTGATAACAGGCAGTGGACTACAAGAGGCCTACCTATGAGGAAGTTATGAGAACCTTCGGCCCCTACCTTAATGATAATGGAAAGGCTGCCAAATGCCAATCGACAAAGTGGTGAAAATAAGTGCAAATATGCAGTTTTTTCTTTCTTTCTCTGGCTGAGTTTGCAGTATTTAGATTCTAAAGAGCTCTCTGTAAATGAATATGGCAATCTGAAACCTTAGCTAGCTATCACGTTTTTATGGTATATGTTTCTTTAAGGTTTTAACGGGCTTGCATGATTTGTGCTGGAAGGGTACGCTGATGCATTGATGCTATAAAACGGGTAATGATCTTCTCCACAATTCTGGAATATAATGCAAGATTCTTTGATAAAATCTCCAACTTTTAACTCTGGTTAATGAGCAAGAGGGGAGCAATTAGCTGCACGATGAATGTTTAAATTTTGGATGTTTACAGTCTGGTCAACACACATTTTTCCAGGTTTATGTGTATTGCCCTTCTTGAACTTATTCATTTTTCCAAATTAACTTTTATAAAAATTAAGGGAAAAGTCATTCAGAGTCACTTACATTTCGTCAAATGAATTTTTCGTCATTCACTTTTAATATGTTAACTTTTCATCTATTACAAATTTATGTTAGTAGGATTTGATCCCAACATAAATTTTTGACCACTTTTTAGCGTGCAATCACCACGTGATCACATGCAATAACTTTTTATGCACAAAAAAGGTCAAATATCACTTTTTTAGGGAAAAGATGAATATAGTTAAGGTCAGATTCTACCATTTTAGGGATAAAAATGAATATGAATCGAATTATTTATTTAATTATAAATAGGATTTAACCTTTTAGCCTCCCAAAAAATAACCATATGTAGGTCACATGATGGATTCAGAGTAAAAAATGGTCGAAAATTTATTTTGCAATCAAATTTTACCGATTTAATTTTATAAAGGATATAAAATTACCATTTTAAAAGTGAAGAACGAAAAAATTCATTTGACGAAATATATTGCGCGTTTTAAACAATTTTCTCAAAATTAAGACCAGAGCTCGTTTAACTAGTAGTATCTGTTGGCACTAGTTAGCTACCAACCTGAATTTCTTCCTGAAGTTAATGAAATTGAAGATGTATCAGAATGTGATTCACAAAGAGGTTGCAGTCCCAAAGAAGAAAGTTAGCTTAATGCAAATAGAAAGCTGCGAGGGGCCAAAAGTAATAAGAGAGTTGATGAAATCTTCTAGTTTAGTAAATAGTTTACTGCATCAAGAGAAAACACACAGGATGAAAAGTAATTGCATTAAAATGGTGCAAGTAGTCTAGGATTTTGTCTACAGAGTGGAATACCCAATCAGATTAAGTTTCCACTCATAGTTTACCGTAAAAATATACCCTTTTGGCTGAAAATGTTGTAAAACGAATAAAATAAACTACTAAAATTGGGATTAGAATATTAGAGAAAGAAGTAAAGAGAATAAAGAAGCATTTTCTTATTATATTCAACTGATAAAAAGTTGTTACAAGAGAGAGGTTAGAATACCTCTATATATAGGTAATACAAGATAAAGGTACATGAATTCTATTAAACATTTATTCATGAATTTAGTGCTTCAAGTACATCAATTGAATAGTTTCATAAATGAACTAACGAATACCGAAGTACGCGCGAGCGTGTAAGTTCTTAATTTAATTATTCATTTTCTTTCTCTTAGTTGTCATGTTAGGTGGATACTGGATACTTGAATTTTATCCATATTCATATCCAACTCCATCTAACCAATTCCCCTCATAATTTCTCTCTCTTTTAAAATTTAATCGTTTTTAATAAATTTAAATTATATTTAGTTATGATTTTCCTCTCTCTTCTAGCAAACTTTATTTTTATTTATAAATTCACTTAATTATTCTAGCTACGTGTATTAACCTTATTTAGTTTTGTTTTAATTGTAACTTCATTAAAGTTTTTGGAAACTAAATATCGGTTCTTGAAGAAAAAAAATATGTTTTTATATCTTTTGTATTTAATTGAATACAGACATATAGTTTTAGGTTTTTAATCATATAAAAATTTAATAATTGATTCAAAGATTAATATGGTATCTCAACGCCTTTTATATTAATTTGCTAAAATAAATATTCATGAATACGTACGAATATTATTTTTTTGAATTATTTATGTTTGCGTAAATTCACAGCTAATCATGTATTAAATGGAAATCGCGTTAATCCACGGATTAAAATACTTGTAAAAGGATCTAAGAGTTTCAAAACCGGGTTTTTTTTTTTTTTTTTTTAAATTTTTTGGACGCTTGACTTGCCTAAGTTATGTTTGACCGACCAGACCTATTCCTGATCTTGCCCTTCGCCACCACCCCACTGCCCTTCCTCCTCACCGAATTCGCCTCCTGTCTCCTCAGAGACATGACAGTACAGACGCCGGCGGCTTCATCTATCTAAGGTAAGTTTGTTTCTCGCAAGTATAAATATGTTAATTGGCATGTGCTTTGCTCTTGGGAGATTGGCTGTGAAAGGGACGGCAAATTGATGTTTGACTGAACACTTCGATGTGTGGAATGATTTCACAGCAGCATAGGCCTACTGTTTGAAAGATAGTACCGGTAGTAGTTAAAAATGTGCATTAATATAAGAAGCAGAATAGTAATAATTGATGCTGCTATTTGGGAATCAAGTTTTGTATTAGTGTTTTTTCATATTTGGCATTCGTGTTCTAGATTAAGCTTCGCGTGTAAGAAGTAAGAACATGCCGGAGATTATATTCTGCAATAATTTATGACATATGGATCGTAAGAAAAAGAACTAAAATGTATATATTGGGCCTAGAAAATTTTTGAATAACTCAATGTATAGAAACTTAATATTTCAATGCCTAAATAAATACTGTGATATGTTTTCAACTAAGCAAAACTTAGTATACTTCAATTTGTTTTGCATTTTTTCTTTCAGATGATGTTGCCGCGTCAAGGTTTTAGATTGAAACAAGTTATTACAGTATTTCAACTTGAGGGAGTTGATGAATGTACATAAATAGGTGTACTTTTCATTTATATCTTTTCATTGTCTTAAGATTTTAAGATGTATTAGATTTCTATTTAGTTTAGTTTGATAGTTTGGATGGATTTGGAGGTTGTTATTCTTCATTTGTGAAGTTGTTGGTTGGATTGTATGTGTTTTGAGTTTTCAAAGTTGGTTTTACTTTGTGCGTATGATATGTGGGAAATGTGTAGGAAGAAGGAAAACACCAACGTGTATGTACTTTTTGTGGTATTTCCAACGTGTATGTATGGTATTTCATATATATATATATATATTTAATATGTATTTATGACATCATGATGATGTCACCCAGTTCTTAGACCGTTCCAACCCCGATGAACCCTGAAATTCATCTCTTGTTAGCTTATTCTGTGCTTTCTCCCCCCCCCCCTTCCCCCCTTTTCTGGGTTTAATTGTGTACTGTAAGTTAGGATTTCAGGAGATTAGATTCTTGAGTTTCACCAGAATAGAATTTTGGACTACAGCGGAATAAGATTTACTTAATGGGAACTGTAATTTCTACAAACTTAATTAATTTTGACGAAAATGTTACTTATGAAAAATTGATGATTTACTCTCCCTAAATTGATAGATTTGTTTGAAATTTCTTGTTTACAGGAATTAATTGTTGTGACTTGTGAGAGAGTTGCGAAGGATAGGAATAGGTATTTTGAATACGAATGGGTGCGGAAGAAGAGGGGACTGTGGAGGTTAGGAAGAAAGACAAGAAGGAGTCTAAGAAAGGGAAGAAGAATGAGGTTGCTGATATCCATATTTGCAAGGGTGATGGTGGAGGCAAAGATTCGGGTAAAAGTGCTGAAAAAGACATGAAAAAGTCTAAGAAAGGGAAGAAAAATGAGGTTAGGGATAACGAAATTTATGAGGGTAATGGTGGAGGTAAAGATAAGGTAATTGAGAGTTGTAAAAGTGCTGATAAAGAATGTGGCAAAGGTGGAAATTTTGAGAAGAAGAAAAAAGAGGAGGAGAAATATGAAGTTAGTGAAAGCAGTAATGAAGGTAATGGTAGGAGGGAGAGAGGAAATGATACGAAGAAAGATTTTGAGCATAGTAGGGGAAGGAACGATGGTGTGGATGTACTGAAGAAGGTCGAAAAGAAGAAGAGAAAGAGAGAGAAGGATAAGAGAATTGGCTCTGACAACCAATTGAAACAGGAAGAACTTGAGGATGCTAAGCATGGAAGTCAGTTGAGCATGAATGGGACATGCTCTGAAGCAATACGAGGGGCTAGAGAGGGGGATGGTGTGGTGAAGGTTGAAAAGAAGAAAAAGAAGAAATTAATTAGTGTTCATTCTGGTGGTTTGCAGCAGGGAAACACTAGTTCGAACGAAACTGAAGCTCAGGAGAACAAGGATCAAAGTGGAGAAGAAGCTAAACTTGAAGCAATTGATGAAGACTGTGAAACGGAAAACGTTGAGGAGCAAAAGAAGAAGAAGAAGAAGAAGAAGAAGAAGAGAGAGAAAATGAAAGAAAATGATGTTGCAGGTGCTAGTGGGCTAGGTATTCTGGCTGAAGAGTCCATGAATGACAATGCTAATTCAACCTTGAATGAGAAATCTGACAAAGATTTGCAAAATGGAGGTAAAAGGAAGAGGGAAAAGGCCAAATCAGTGAAAAATGGTTCCAAAGATCCTAAAGCTGAGAAAAGCAAGAAAAAAGTAAGGTTTTCAGGCACTACGGAGGTTTTTCCTCCATCTGATGATAACTTAGTTCGGGGTAAACGTTTCTCTAGCGAAGAGGATGAGATCGTGAAACAGGCTGTCTTTGACTATATAGAGGCACATTGTTTAGGTGAAGAAGGTTTGAACATGGTCTTGAACTGCAGGTCACACCCTGAAGTTAAGAATTGCTGGAAGGAAATAACAACTTGCTTACCACATCGGCCTCATAGTGCCATCTATTATCGTGCTCAGGTTCTGTTTCGAAGGGATAAAAAGCGTAAATGGACTGAAGAAGAGATTGAAATGCTCCGTGAGTCCCACAAGATGCGCGGGAACCAATGGAAGGAATTGGCTGACGAACTTGGCAAACATAGGTTTCATGTAAAGGACACTTGGCGCAGAATAAGACATGAAAATATGAGAAAAGGACGTTGGTCTCAGGAGGAGTACCAGATTCTATTTGATTTAGTGAACACAGATCTGAGAATGAAGTATTGTGAAGAGAAGAAATCCAAGCATGGCATGTTACGAGATAATATTCCTTGGGCTGCAATTAGTGATAAATTGTCCACACGACCTGAAGCTAACTGCTGTCTAAAATGGTACAACCAGTTAACATCATCTATGGTGACTGAAGGTTTATGGGCTGATGCTGATGATTATCGCCTAATTGATGCACTTTTTCAGTTGGATGCCAGCTGCACTGAAGATGTGGATTGGGACAATCTTCTTGAGCACAGGTCTGGAGATGTGTGTCGAAAACGTTGGAGGCAAATGGTTCTTCACATTGGCGACTGTCGAAGCAATTCATTTGCTGATCAAGTTGAAGTACTGGCAAAGCGATATTGTCCAGATCTACTCGAAGCTAGGGAGATCTGGGATAGCAAGCCTATTGTCCCATAGCCTGCTTATTACTTTTCATGTGATACAGCTGTTGTAATCCATGAATACCGAGTAATTTTGATGGTTGGGAATTGATATGTTGTATGTATGAGCTTAGCGGAGCAGCAGTTGTGAATTTGCATATGTCGAATTGAAAATTTTCAGCTGAAATTTTGCGAGCATCCATTCTGGTGCAATCCTTGGTTTCTCATTCAGTTATTCTCTTCTTTTTCAGTTTACATTTTTGCACTTCCGTATCCTGTAACTGTGCTAAAAAGTGTAAACCATCAGGCCAAAGCTAAAACAGTTTTGCTTAGTTGCAGAAAACCCCACCTAGAATAAATTAACTAAGTTTCGTGCGTGAAATCTCATCATACAACTCTTTTTTAATGCTAATTTTTAGTCAAATGGGTAATTGCTACAAGTACATTCAATCTTACATGATATTTTGGCAGTAAAAGCTACTCACCATAAGGTATAAAGAAATGATGCAAAAATCCAGCCAGAGATTTTATGCTTCTTTGAGGTTTCGATGTCGAGTGCTCAACTAATATCTCGTTCTCCATGATTTTGTTGTTAATTCTTATTCCAGTGACATTTATTACAATATTAGTGCTGTATTGTCTTCTAAAATCTTAACCAACATTATTCCAGGATCCCATACAAGTCCTCCAATTATTAAACTTGCGTCTGAAAAAGGGAAAAAATTCCAAGATATATTGTACTGCATAACTAATAGACTTATAGGGTCGGGTTTGTTTGGCTAGCCAATTTTTTTCCCAAAAAAAAATTGTTGGCATTGTAAATACACATTTTTAATTACTCTTTTTTTTTTTAATCTTTCTAACTATCTTTTTTATCTTAAATATATCACATTATAAAAAAATACTACAATAATTATTCTTTTTTTAAAAAATAATCTCCTATCTATATATTCATTAACTATTTTTCAGGGATCTGTTTCAAATATAATCCTTATTTGATCAAATGATATAATATAAAACTAGTCCTCCTGGCCCTCTCGGAAAATCCAAAGTCTCTTTACATGGTATTAGTTTCTTGTACTTCGGTCACTGTCATAAATAGGGGTGCAAACGAGTCGAACTTAATCGAGTAACTCGCCAGCTTGATCAGTCAAAACTCGAGTTGGAACTCGCATGGACCGAGTTCGAGCGGTTCAAACTACTTTATGAGTTGAGTTTAAGTTTAATATATGAAGTTTGAAAGTTTATCGAATTTAATGAATCGACCTTCACACACACACGTACGTGTGCACACACACATATTAATTTTTTTATTTATTAGTATAAAATGTCTATTTCATCTCTTGATTAAAATTATATAAAATATAACTTTATATTTCTTAAACTCAATTAGATTTGATTGGGTTCGATAAGCGGGAGATTGAACAATGTAAAATATTATCGAGCTCGATCTTAACTTTCAAGAACTGTGTAACTCGAATTCGAATCCAAGTTTTTTTTAGCTCAAGTCAAGTAATACATTACACGAATTCGACTAGACTCAGTTTCGATTGTACCTACCTACTCCTAAATCCAACACAAAAGTCCCACAAACTATCTCACCCTTTTCTGTTTTTCACTCGTCAGTCAACACAATAAAGACCTCAACTTCCCCTCCTCCTTACCCAAAAAATGGACGATCAAGAACCACCATTTTCTCCTGATATCCCACCTGAAACTGAAAACCCACTACCCAAGACCCAGGAATTCAGCAATGAAAATAGTTTCCCTTTCGATAATGGCCAAAAACACAGCCATGCAACTGGTACTAAAATGGAAAACTTCAAAGCTTTTTTGTTGAGATATGTTGTATCCTCTTCTCCAACCAAGTCTTTATCCCCCCTGCAAAGGTCCATGATTGAACAGCGCCTTCATGACTTCTTCCCTGATTTTCACACTCCTGATCATCCCCCTTATGCTGCTGTAAGTCTGCATTATTCCCTTTTCCCTTTTCTCCTTTTCTTTTTCTTTTACCATTTTTTTTTATAATTTTCCGTAATACAATTTTTTTGGCACTTTTAATGCTGTAATCTGCCCTGCGTATAAACATGCAAGCTTGTGATTGGTTTATTCTCAAAAGGGTTGTTGGATTTACAAGCATTTGTAATAGAAATGCTGATTGATGATCAAATTGAGTAATGCTGCAGTATTTGGAGCTTTATTCTTGAAAAAGATCAGCTTTTTAAGCATAAATAGTAAATGTGACTCACCCAAAAAATATGTAATAACAAATGTGGCTGTTAAGATGGTCGATTTCCTAGAATTCGACTTCTCTTTTTATGTTTAGCTTTATTTGGTAAAGTCAAATTTTAACCGAATGCAAAGTCTATTTTCTCAAAGATTGACTTTATAAAAATCCACTTCACCTTTTTTTTTTTTTTAAGTTTTATTTGGCGAAGTCGACTTCTGAATATTACTTTGTCAAGTCGATTATGCAATCGAATCGAGTCGAGTCAAGTATGAGTAGTGGTGCACTACTCGAGCTGAACTCCATGCCTAAAGGGAGGAATTTAAGAAATTTTTACACTTTTGAAAAATAATCCCAAAGGCTGGTTGCTTTTTCTGTGTGTTTAAGCGAGAGGACGGTCAGATTTAATAAATTCATTGTTTGAAATAATTGTGAAAATCCAATCTTGTCAGTGTCCAAATTTGTAGGTTATCCTCAAAACAACTAGCAGCATTTTATTAATTTTCAGTAACATATTGATGGAAATTGTTGAGAAATATTTGGATACCCATTGGGGCCCAAACATCTCATCAAAAAATTTAATTAATCCTAAAGCTCCTCCCTCCCTAACGAAATAAACTTTGTTGTTGTTGCTGAAGATATGGGGAATAAAGCAGGGTCATGTGGTTAGAAATTCTTTTGTTTTCAAATCCTGTTCTCCTTTCTCTTCTATATTGCAAGGAAAGATTAAAATAGTAATTATAAATTGAGTTTTAATTTTTAAACCATCTAGTTATCTAGATTAAATGATTCTGAAAAATTGTTGGCCGTTAAAATAAAATAAAAAATATAGGAAGCTGTGTTATTTTTTAGTTGTTCAGGCTGAAAGCATTCAGGTTGATGTGCCTCTGGTGCATATGTGAAGAGACTAAAAACTTTCATCCTTGTAGCTTATTGTTGGGCTACAACTAATTTCACTAGCTGTACAGGTTGCAATAGCATAAATACAAGTCCATACAATGGCATTTCTTATATTCATAAATAAATGTCTTTTTAAGTTTTGTAGGACTTATTTTTTTCCTCAACTAAAATTTAGGCAACATTGGAAATCAAAGATTAAAAAAAATATATCTACCTTGTATATAAAAAGAAAGAAAGGTTACTGTAGCAACTTCTCTTTTTGCCATGTGTATGGTTACTTCTTTTGACAAGTGGCAGTTCCCTTTTTTCAGTTGAAATTTTGCTCCGCATTGCACAATGACCGAATTTGGTCTCGCATTGGCATTCAAGTATGAGGTCGAGTTCGGAGTTCCTGTAGCAGCTTCCCTTGGCGCCACGTGGCAGCTCCAGAGCTCAAGTTTAGCTTGTTTCTCTTTGGCTTGCCGTTGCTTGTTCATTATTTTACTTCATCTGTGAACTCACTGCATGTAGTTGTTGACTTACCGCAAGTAGTCGTTGGCTACTAACTTTAAAAGTAGGTTGCTTTTTGTCAAAAATTTAACCATTAGATTGTAGTGCTTTGTACTTTTATCATCTATTGACCGTTAGATTTGTATGATTATCTATGAACTCGGCTGACATTGCTTCGGAGCTCGGGCTACAAAGTTTGACACAAGGGGCGGTCTGCCTGCTTTCAAAGAAAATGGGAAAAGGGCCCATCAACTTCCTATTATCGTTTTGGCAATTTTTTTTTTTTTTTGGTAGAATTGAATGTGTAGCCCTGCAGCCTATGCCAAGTCAGGAGACCAGCCATCTTATCCCTGTTTTTCCGCGTTTTGCTTCTTTGGCTGGATATCTTCCAAGACTTCGATCTTTGATAGGCGTACTTTCATCTCATCTTGACCGTTTAATCGCACCTAATCTATCCTGATTTCTAGGAAAATTTTTTCCCTTGCCTTTTACCTGTATTTGCCCGTCTCTTTCTCTAATCACTCATTCTAACCTTCGTTCACTCTGGTTTTGACTTTTTCCCCTCTTGATTCGCTATGTGCAATTTCATATGGAAGTACAATTTTTTGTTATTAACTTTTTGGTTTGAACATTTGTTTTTTCTTCTTTTTATTTCCTTACCACGGTTTAATGAATCTAAATTTTGTTGGAATATAGTGTTGATTTTTTTGTTGGATTTCCACAACAGATGAAGATCAGAAATAGGTGAATTTATTTTGTTCTCATTTTCGGCTGTTGCCATGAGTTGTGTTTCAGGCTTGATACTAACTGGATTTAAGCTGTATCTTGGCGAGGCAACTCAGATGGCATTTTGGAGTATATATTATTCCAGAACTGCAACTGAGTTTGCAGCCATGGTTGTGCTCTTCTTCTTCGCCTGGCATTGACAAACAAATTGGAGCTTTACTTTTAATTGTCAAAGTTCATTGTTTTTTTTTCATTTATTAGTCCAACGGTAGCTTAGTTTGTTCTTTTGAAATTCTCGTACAAATTCAGTTCTACTTCAAGTATTATTACTTCCTGTTTTGATGTTTTCTTATCACTTATCTCAGGTATTTTATGATCCCTTATAATGATTGCTTATGTTATATTTGCTTCATTAACTCAAAACATGGTTTTAGTATGACACTGCCTTCAAGTGAATATGTGAAATCTCATAGGCATGGCTATCAAATGTTTGATTAAATGTCTGTCTGAAACTTGCGATAATTAGTTTTTAGGTTGATTGCAAATGCAACAATAAATCTAGATGGTGTTTTTTGGATCTCTTGAGAAGGTTCTTTAAACAAAAGAATTGCTTGATTTGTGTTTCTATTGATATCTAAAACTAATAAATTAGCTTTATTTTGAATCAAACGTTGGCTATTTGATGGATTTTAGAGTATTCTAAGCGGTTCAACATTGTCACTCAACTTGCTGTCCAGATACTTCTTCTTCTCTGCATTGAATTCACTGGTAAGTTTCAAAACTTATGTTAACTTAAAGGTCTTTTCCAATTTTATCCTATTTTATGAAAACTGAGTGTAGCGTAACAAGATTGTTTTTTGTTTCTCTTTTGGTGGCTTGATAATATCAAACTCTTAAGACTTTTTCCTATATTTCTAAAAACTAGAAATTCTAGGAAAGTATTTTTCTTCACTGCTGAGAGGTAGTCTCTGTGTCTAAAATTTTTTAACTTCTACATCTTTGACCCTTGCTGCAAAGAAAAATAGTTAACCTAAAAACTAATTTCTTTTAATTTTTCTTCTCTTCATCAAAAAGAATATTTGATTTATGCTTTTTTCATTTATTTGGTGAGTATCTGAATGAATTTTTGTTGTTATTGTAGGAGGCAACAAATTCAAACAAATCTTGCTACCATCAATTGAGTAATAGGTATTTCTTGCTTCTTTTTAGCTGTTAGGTTATTCAAAAATGTTTTGTTTTATTCTTGCTGCTAATTGGAGAAATAAGTGAGTCACAGAGGAGTAATTTTTCTAATTTGGAATCTATAGGGCTATTTGTTGAGTTCAAATGCTTGTGCTCTTCTTTTAGCAAAGCTTTTATTAACTAATAATCTGAGCCTTAATTTTGATTGTCAAATTCAATTGTTGAAATATATTTAATAATTTGTATGTCTTGAGCTTGTGATTCAATTTTAGCTTTACTTCTGTAGCTTTGACTATTTTACTATTTTTCTTGCTATTTAATTGCCTGCTCTATGATACTGACAAAAAATTCTCGGTACTTCTAATAATTTTTTGTCCCTGCTCTTTTCTTCCTTGTACTCCTGTAGATGTTAAAACTCTATTTTGAAGCTAGAGTTTTGAAATTAGCATGCTTAAGTTGCCAATAATTTTTAAATAATGACAATGCTAAATATGAGTAAATTTAATCTACTGAAAAACTGAGCATTTTCTTGTGAAAATAAAGTTGGGAAATGATTATTATTCTAAGTTCTAAGTCATTAGATTCTCTACCTAGACACTTTGTCCTTACCCGAGCATTCAAATGCAAGGTTAATATTTTTGTCCTTACCTAAGCGTTAAAATGCAAGGTTAATATTTAGAATGCAACCTTATTTATTCTTTTTATAAATTTTTAAAATTATTTATACTTTAAGGCAAAATAAATACCAAAATTGATATTTTTTGTCTAATGAGAGTATAAACATAATGAGAAGGGGTTTAAATGCTAGGTTAATTATTTACAAAGCATATATAAGTGCATCGCCTTTATTTAATTTTATAAACACTCTCCTTATTCCTTGGATTAGTGACAGGAAGAGATATGAAAAATTGATAAATTTTTCATAATACATAGAGATTGGATAAGAGATGATTTAATTGATGGCACAAAAATAAAAACAAATATGCCAGTTATGAGCCTTATGTGTTTAGAAAGTAATTTCTTAGGTTTTTATTTGTCTTGGACTTATTGGAAAAAATATGTTAAAACTTATATTTTTACAGTGTGGGAAAAAATATTAAGATGTATAAATCATATCTCTAATTGATATTTAAAAAGGAATATGAAAAAATGATTTTTTGCAATAAGACTACATGTGTGTGCTAGGGAAGATGTATTATTACAGTTTATACTCTGCTTTGGATTTTTTTCATTTATTTATCTGTTTTTATGGCCTATTAGATGTAAGTTTCAATTTTGGTTATCATGAAGTGTTTATCCTCTTAGTTGTGTCTTGGAAAGTTTAGTTTTCTGACATGTTTTCTTGAACCTTTTATATTGAAAATTTATAAATCCTCACTAGATGTTGGACTCATTTTTGTGTATTTCATGAGGATGTCCCTTTTGTGTTTTTTTTTTGTGCGTAGGGTTACTTCTTGACAGCAATCAATTAATCTCAATGGGCATTGGCTGTGATCAATTAACCACTTGTTCTTTTGTGCACCTTAATGGATCTCAATATGTGATCTTTTGTAATTGCAGCCTATGATTGCACTTTATATTAAGTATTTAGCAAGTCATCTCTTGTCTCTGTAAGACTAACTTGCACTTGAAGATGTTAAGCTATTTGTCGAACTACTTGCCAATCTTTTGTCATCTTCTCTTCTCTTTTGCAATGCTAATGATTTTTTTGTTTTGTTTAGTCTCATATTGTTAGCTGCATACTTGATTGATAATTTATAATTTTAAGAATGCTATTTCACAAACATTACTATTAATCTTATTTTATATGAAAATATATGACAATAGATTATAGGGGGGCCTAGGCTGTGCTTAGCACAGCCGATAACCTCCTAGTATATATACATAGAAAATAAATAAAAGAAAATTTGAGGAAACAAAGAATTTAGGAAAATATAAATTCCCAATAAGACCAAAAGAAATTTAATAAATAAAAAATATTAAAGTTATACAAAAAATTAAAAAAAATTAAAGGAAAAAAGAATACAGGAAATAGATTTGGGTATTGGGCGGGATAAATCTAAACCCATCCCAAAGTGATTCCGTCCAAATTAGTCCCAAAACACATATGAATAAGGTTGCGCCTAAACCCATATTACTCGGTCCCATCTCAAACCCAAGTAGATCCTGCCCATTTTGCCACCACTACTCTTGGATGACCATGTTGGGGTAAGAGGGTTTTTCTGTGAGATCACACCTTATTGGGTCCTTCTTGCTTAAATTGTATTTTGGTCATCATCAAGTGCTCATTGTTCCAAAATGGATTTGGACAGATTCCGTCCATGTATTTCGATTGTAGTACTGGCTTCTAGGTACCACTTCCTGAACACAAAATTCTTAAAGTTTCAACATGATGTTGAAATTCTAGCTCAGTTCACAACCCTTTTTTTTTTTTTTTTTCCAAAAGCACACTCTAGTGGGTATTTCGTGTAGCCTAATGTGAATTGAGATCTTTCGTTTTATATATGCGAAGTGAATGTGTAAACATGTGACTGTGTTTAGGAAGAAGTGCTACAACTATGATGAGTTAACTTCTGTGCTAAACATGTGTTCCTCAAATAAGGTTGGTAATTGGGAAGTGTAAGTTAAATTTGAATTTGGTAGAAATTTTGATTATTTGTTGACTGATTGAGAGCGCCACATAAATCTGCAAATGAATCTTATTACTATAATTTCAAGATAGTACATCCAACCAAATTCTTAAATTGCATGGAATAAATTTCAGCTACGTTCTTAGTTCTATTGTCTCATGCACTTTGCACAGATGATTGAACATGCAATTGAAAAATTGAATGAGGAAGGTGGATCTACTGAGGAGGCAATATCACTGTTTATTAGGAAAGAGTATCCTGATTTGCCAAGGGCTCATGATAGTTTATTCAAGTACCATTTGAAAAACCTCTGTGAGGATGGAGCTCTTGTAAAAGCTGGTAACAGGTTCTATATGACTGGAGATGAACATAGTCCTGACAGTCTCTATAATCTTAGTCATATAGTCACTCACAGTAATATTTACAGTCCAACCTCTCATGATGGTGTTGAGTCCAGTCCTAGTAGCCCCAGCTGGTGCTCAAGCACTTCCTGCAGCAGCTTTTCTAGCCCAAGGAGTAACCGTCCATATGCTCGAAGGCAGAAAAGAGGGGAAAAAAGGGGAAGACAGCGCAAGAGAACTACTCAACGAAAGAGAGTACAGATTAAGCGTAAAGGAAAGAGAGTCGAGAGACGTGGTAGACCACGTAAGAAGAATGTAGAAGATCAAGTATATTCTGACAAGCTGATGTTAGAAGAGGAAGTCAAAGAATTAGAAGAGCAAAATGTCAGAAAGAAAGAACAAAATGAGGTGCTTGAGGGCTGTGATCAAGTTAGAAGGAAAAGAAGAAAGATAAAGGAGTGTGGTCAAAGACAAGAAACCAGGGCACTGAGAGACACTGACTTTGACCAATTTGAAGTGGCAACTAAGGAGGAATGGCGGAAAAAACAATTACAAGAAAAATCAGTTAGCAGGGACAACAGTCAAGCAGAGGAGCTTGAAAAACAAAGGGAGGACCAGGCTCATTATATTGAAGGAAAAGAAGAAGAGGATCAGCCACTGCAAAATCACAGTGAAGTAAATCTTGTATGCATGCTGCAGCAAGAAGCAGAGGTTGAAGTGGTGGGGCAAGAAGATTACTTGAAGGATGGACTTAGAGAAACAACTGCACAATTGGATATTGCAAAAGAAGAGAATCAGGTGATTCAGGTGATTGCAAGAGAGAGTTGTATGGAAGATACAGTGCTTGTAGTGACTGGAGAACCTAGTTTACTTGAAGAACATGACATTCAGACTGTGAGGGAGTCAACGGAGGAGCAAAGAAAAAGGGCTCAACCTTGTAAAAGAACTGTGAGAGGAAGAAAAGCTCATAAGAAGAGTGTACCGATACCTGGGAGGCGTAGGGGTAGGCCAAAGAAGGATTTGTTGGTAGAAGCAAGCCAAACTAATGCTGAAGAAATGGAGGCTAATGAAACAATTTTGTGTGAGATGTTGAGACTGATTTGAGGAATTAATGAAGCCATGATGGCTGGAAAATAGGTAAACACAAGGGATCTGCTGCCGAATTTTACTTAAAGGCTAGTTGGATTTACTTGTGATTTGAGCGAAGGGCTTTTGGGTTGTTTGCGCTTGGGTCTTCATGTTACCTTTTCGTTTCCAAGAAAATCATGTTTTTTCACCCTTGCATTACTATTTATTTGGCAAGGCGTACGACGTGTAGTCGAGCCTCACTTGTGCATTCCGTTCACTCGATTTTGGATATGAAACCTTCAATTGGTTTATTTTGATTATTTTAGGCTTTCTTGGCGATTAAAGCCAATCCGAAGTGAAAACTTTTGAGGTATCTGTACTTGAATCGGTGAGTGTACCACTCCCCTCCATTGCTGTTTAACTTGATTTCTGCTCTGAAATCTGTTTAATTTGTTTGAGACGAGGGTGTACTTTATCACACTCGTTCTCTTGTCTGTTCATATGCCAATTTACTATGCAAAATTTGAATCTGTTATCTGTGTCTGCATCTGTTCGGATTTCTGTGACCTATGAGCTCAAATCCTGTGGCTAAGTTATTCGAATCGGGCCGGCAAGGGTCTGGACGATTAGATAACGAACCACGGTAGTCTGTTTTGAGATCTTTGGGTATTGAGACCCTTGATTCCGGTATACTCGAGTATTACCATTTCTGTTCGTTTGCGGTGAGCGGGCCCGGTAAAGGGGTGTTTGGTGAACGGGATTCGGTGTAAAGTGGGGTCTACGAACGTTGGTTCTATATACGTTGACGGAGAGTCAACCGGCTTGGATCAAGTACTGCGCTGGAAAGCTGGCTCCTGAGAGCCACCTGTATCCTTCCTATGTGAATCATTAGTTACTTTACTTTACATCTGGCATGTGTATCTGATTTGTTAAGTGTGAAATGCCATTATTTTTCTGCTATATGTTTGGTACCTCATTGAGCGCAAGCTCACCCCTTTCTGTTCCTTTTTGTTTTCCTTACAGGAAAATAAATACTTTTGGACTGGATTTGACAAATGGCTGCCAAATTGAGCTAGTTGAACATATCTTTTGTATTGCTCATGTATTAAAATCCTAAATGTATTTTTGGGAACTGTTTTCCTTTTGATTTGGCAAACCAGACATTTATCCACTTTTGAATACTTTTGTATGCCACTTTGGCTTGTAAATGCTAAGTTTCAAGATGGGAATGTTTGCTTGGTATTTGGTTGGGTTCTGACGGGTCGGTTACTATTCATAGCCGACTTCGATTTTATTTTTTTGTAATTTTAACATTTTGATTTGTTTACCCGCGTTGGTAAGTTTCGGGATGTATTAGTTCGTTCTATACCGAACCGTTAGTCCTGGCGAGAGCTGGGCAGGCGGTCCGCCAAACCCTTTGGTTCGCCTTAGGGTAAGGTGGAGCTGTCACAAGATCCAACTCTCCATCTTTGCTCCTCAAATCTTTATCCAAATCTAACTATAAGTACAAGATGGAAAACTACTCTAACTATACTATACTAATGAATTAAGAAAAACTAGTGAAGACTACATTTTTTGTGAGTTTCTCTAGCCTTTCAAAGTTGTGAAAGTGTCCTCCAAGGCCTATATTTATAGAGGAATTCAAGAACCAAAGGAGTTGTTTCTAATTGTCATTTTTTACTCTTGAAACTCTCAAAGATTGCTTTTCAATGTTTCCATGCTCATCTGATCATTTCCAGTCGGAATCTTTGCAGAAAAAGTGGTCTAAAAGGGTGTGTGAAAAGAGCACAAGTTGCAAAGCAAGTTGCAACCAAAATCCACTAAAACGCGGGTAGAAAATGCGGCCTGTGCCTGCATTTTGACCCCCCGTTTTACTCTTTTGCAGGTTTGCACTTTTCTGGGCAGAATTCTTCCTTGCTCTATTTTTGGTCCAAATTCAACTAATATTTTCTCGATGTTGGAGGCTGAACTAGCTCTTGTGTAAAACATGAAAATTGTAGCCCTTTGAACTAGTTTTCCAATGCATAAGAAGCATCCAATTTGGAGCTTTTTGGGCTAAGAAATGATCAAAATACCCTCGACTAGTCAGAACTCTTTTTCAACTTTCGACCATGAAAATGCACTTCTGTATTTCGACTTTTTGACAGGAAAACGATTGAACTGGACTTCGATGTCTATACCAAATGTAGATCTATCTCTTAATTTCAAAATAGTACAAGAATCACCTCAATCCAATGCATGTAGCTCAAGGCATAACCAAAATACCACAAGGTGTCAAAACTGGAAAACCTGCATTTCATCCTTTGAGTATTTGCACTTCATGTTCTCTTTTTATCACTTCAAACCCTCATCAATCATACAATTATCTTCTCAAATCACTCCATTTGATGATTGAATCCTTAAACCTATAAAAACATGAAGTTTGTACCATTAAAATTCATATAAATGCAATTTTTACCACTTAAACCATAAAATATATATTTTCACTAGATCCTAGTTAATTAGCTATAAAAGTAGTTAAAACACACCAAAACTAACTAATAAAACAACTAAAAAAATATGTAAAATATGCATTTATCAATTACCCTTATGTATTGTTTATTAAAAAACAAAAATTTCATTAATGAGATTGTTACAAATCATCTAGCATGATTTAGTTTATATCACAGAAATATGCACTAACTAGAAATAACAAATCTACAATTTAACAAATATAATACATTTGAAAAATTATGATCAAATCTGAAATATACAAAGAAATTCCAAAATGTCTTGTAACAAGATAAATTGATGCAACTCACTTCTGTATATGTTACAGTTGTCAAATCTAACTAATCAATTGCTTTAAACTCCAATAATGAAAATGAGATGTGTCAAGATAAACCTAAGATCGGATCTAACAAGCCTATTTGAAATAAGTTCAGATCTAACACCAAAATACATAAGAGAACAAAAAAGAAACTACACAAAAATCTCACTATGAACTCTTAAGAGAATAGAAATTTCTCACTAGGAATCTCTAGTAGAAACAGAAATCTCTTGCTAAAAGATCGTAGGAGAGACTTTATTAGTAATACAAAGTAAAACCTGAGTCCATAGGAGAAAGGTCTTCTAAAAAAAAAGAGAAGAAGTAGAAAAATGTTAGACAAAAAGAGAGGTAGAGAGGGAGAGAGTAGCCTACCCTTATGTTTTCTAATTAAAGTTATTGTATTTTAACTATGGTACTAATTAAAAAATGAAACATTTCACTTGATTATATCTCAATAATATTGGTAATTAAAATTGAAACTCTCCCTTTAAAGTTATTTACAACCCTCTATTTGCATTCATTATGTGTCAAAATATCTCACTCAAAGCCTTCATAAAAAATTTTCGTTAGCACAATTTGAGATTGCAAAGAATATCAAATAAAAAATAGATGCTCTTAGGAACAAAGAGAAACGTATGAAAAGAAAAGGGTTCATATTCATCTATATTTTTTCATATAAAAGTCATGAGCCAATTGTACAATTATGTACCTTTTATCTTTATTAGAAAAAACAAAAACAAAAGCAAAAAGAAAAAACCCAACTATTCTACCAATCTAGTTTCAATTGATAGCTAAACAACCAGCCTAAGATAATTGAACATTATGAATTACTTGCACTCTCATTAACAAGCACAACATTTAGATAAATTGCAAATGGTTTAAATTCAATGAACATTGCACTTCACTTTATCCGATTCAAATTCATAACAAAACTAAAAAGTTGAACAACTAGTAGGAGATAAAAGAGAGCACTTAAAAGTTAATGCAACCAATGAACATACCAACAATTTAGTTAATTTGAAATGACAATTGATCTCACCCAAATTCAAGAAACATTTCATATACTTCACCTATAAACAACCATTTGATTCTAGTTTTTCAAACTTTAGTTTATTCTTTTCTATAAGATTAATAGGAAAATTGAGTCCTTGTTGTTTGCGCTTTATGTGGCATTATCTTCAAACAAAATTATAGGAACAATAAAAGATAAATAAAAAAGGAAAAATCCGGACATCTTTGCCAATGAAATTTCAATTGATGACAAAGAATAGCCATATAGATATAATTACAGTTAAATATGATAGATTACAAGTATCCTAATTAAGTAAACACAATTTTGACAAAAAGAAAATAAGTAAACACCAAGGACACATATACAAAAAAGTATATATTTATATGAAATAAAAAATGGTGCAAAAAAATAGTGTAGCTCACTTCATAATAAAGAATTTTAGCATAATGCTAACAAATTCAACTCAGATAATATTAACAATTAAGGGTAAGAACAACCACATTAGTAAAAACATGAGAATATTAATAAGGGATAATTTTAGTAACCTCCCTCGAAGTTTCTAAAAATTTCACATAAATACCTTTGAATATTGAAAACTATACTTGCCTCCCCTTAATTGACATGTTTGTTATTAAAGTCAACCCCTGTCATAAAAATGACTTCAAAGTGAAGCAAAAATACTTTACACGTAATTTTCTTCCAAATTTACCCTCCTTGTCTCTAGAAAAAAAGTAATTACACTTTTTGGTGAGAAAATGCCAATAAAATAAAAAGGAAAAAGATTGCACCAGTTTGATCCTCTCACGACTGTAAAAAAGAAAAAAAAAACATAATAATCTATACTTTTAATTGTTATGCCCAAGAAGATCCATTGCCAGAGCTACTGGTAATGGAATGGATTTCTCATGCCAGCACATAAGCCTTGTGAAGGTGCCAAAAAAATTCATGCAATTTTTAAATAAAGGTATTTATAAAAAAAGTCATCTCTAACCATCATCAAGTAGCATAGAGGCACATTCACAAGCACAACATATGATCTTCTATGAAATTTAAATCTTACCCATTGCAAGAATTAACATGATAAATAACAATCAATACTTAGAAAACTTGTAAATAGGTTTAATAAACCAAAAAAGTTTTGATCTTTTACTTCTAATGATTTCAGTGGAGCCTAAATTGTGGTATATTAGTCACCTTTTTGCACAAATTCTTCACCAGATGAAGAATCACAAACAGCTGAGCCTCTAGTTCTTAAGTTTTTTTTTTTTTCTAAAAAGCTATTTTAGTTTTTCTTAGATAATGCTATTACAAGCGCTACTTGGCACATTAAGCATATATACCTCCAGTTATTTCGTGCCAAGTAGCAAAGAAAGATATTTTCAAGCAATTTCTTTTTCTCATATTTTCAATATTTTTTGGCACAAAGTTTTGAGGGTAATTTGGTCATTTGAAGGCTCCTGATGGAGACATTTGGTCACATCCACATGAAAGGGACGGTCAATGCAATATTAAAAGGTGTTTCTATGTAATTATCAGAAATCTTGAGGGAGGTTTCTAAAATTATCCCTATGAACAATTTTGACATAGTTCGATCCGTAATGCATCAAAAAAGTCTCAAGAAAAGCTCAAAAAAGTAGATCAAAGAGTTCAAGTATAAATAATATTTGTAATAACAATCAGTTAAAGCAGCTAAAATTTATAAAGATATTGTATTACAAGGTGAACAATCAAAATTTCACAACGAATTTTAGTATCAAAAAGATGTTATATTTGGGTTATTAGAAGTATTACTAGTGGGGCAAAATGTGCATGGTGTATCTATTAGTCGAAAGCAGAATAAGTTGGTTTAGTTGATAAAATCAAGCCACTTCTTTAACAAAGATTGTATATTCTAGTCCTACTGTCAAAGTAAGGAGACGTGAATAATATTTTGGTAGATAATATATATGTAAAAATATCTATAAGCGACTTATAGTCTTGAGAGCATAGTGGTGACTAATCGAACCGCTTAAATTTTTTTTTTCTACCCAAAAAGTTCTTTTAGAAAAAAACCTACTAGTCAAAATGGCAAAGGGGAGAAATAAGATATCAAGGAAGAAGACAGTCTACAAAACAAAAAAGACAGATCATGTTAAATTTCTTTAGGAGGAAGGAATGAACTCAAACTTGGGTGTAAATGAAATTCTGATTAAGATTATATCATAATCGTTCTAATGAAGTTGAAGTTGATAAATCAATCTACTTTTCTATACGAAATCAGAAGGCATACAAAAAGTAGTCTGGAATGAGTAAAAATTCCACCACTCACTAGAACTTAACTCACTACATAGATTTGGTTGTGACTGTCTCTTGTCGTTGGATGAACTTCTGGTGGCTCCGCTCCTGCTGTATGTACAACGCTATCGCTAATCCAATCATGATGACGACAAATGCAATATTGTGTGCTCTAGAAGTGAAAAGCAAGTCCAAATTCACAAATGCAGCCTCATCAGAGTAGGGATCTATTATTGGATCTCTTACAGAGTCATAAAGATGTGTAACAACCCTCGTCAGAGTAAATCCAATGTAGTAAAGTTTCCGCAGGGGTCTAAAAGGAGAATGGGATATCACGTTTTCAACAATTTGAGGAAGCAGAAATAGATCTTGAATGAAGCCCATGAATTCCTATGTTTTGTATGTCCAAATTTTCTCCAGTTGTGCATCTCCAATTCTGCTCATGTCCTCGTTCTCAAAGATACTCCTATAGAGAAGGCAATAACTCAGCAACCCAAGTTTAAGAATTACTGCAATAATTTGGCGAACTCTTTTATCCTGAGGAACTCCTATGGGTTTGGAAGGGGAACCAGGATGAGGTTGTTTACGAGATTTTGTCACCTTACGCATAAGAGTTGCGGTTATCACCAATGCAGTTAAAACAAGAAGCTTGGCAGTGTAATCAAGGAGAGTCAACAGTTGGTCATATTCAAGGAAGCCATATGGGAATTGGCATTCTTTTTCTTGCAATAGAAATTTGGTGTTGAAGAGCACTGGGTATAGGTAGCCAAGATATTGCAAGGAAAGAATGATAACAGATGTATAAGGAATGCCATCCACATTTTTCTTCAAGTAAAGCAGCTGGCTTGAAATAAGTGCAATAGATGCTATGATCATCAGATTCCGCAGGATCTCTTCAAAAACTTTTCTAAAGACTGCATCTTCTTGGTGTTCGTTATGCGGAAGCATAGAGGTCTGGAGTTCTAATGGATGAAAATACTGTTGGGGAAACCGGGTAATTTCTCACTCAAAAATTCAACTAGTGATTTAAACCGATTCAGTAATTTTCAGGAAAGATCGTCAAAATAATCTCCTTAGACAGAATTACCATTCCAAGTAAATTCTCAGGAAAGGTTGGAAGGGTCATAAGTGGTCCCACTTAAAACCCAGTCTCCAAGACTGAATTTACGTGCACGGTGTATTATCACAACTAGACCCGTGTATACATAAATATTACATACACACGAATAAGAAAATACAGCCAAATGAATCGTATAAAACACTACAAATAAACCAAATAAATATATTGAATACTATATTACAATTGAAAGGAAACTACCAAATAAATGCGGAATAAATAAAAGAGATAAGGAAAGAATGCACTCGAAAAATTGATAATGGAGTTTGGCCAATTTTACCTAATTTCTGAACACCGCTCAAGCAGCCTGCTCTTATAATTTAGGAGAAAAAAGAATTACAAAAGAATTCCTTTTGTTGGTGTGTCTAATTTGGGTTGCTTGAGAGTTATTTTACAGCTCTCAAGCAACCTCTCAAATGTTAATCTAACCGATGTGGGATTAGAATTGTGCCAAAAAATACAACTTTTTTTGCTTGGAAAAGTCATCAATTGAGGCTTCAAATTCAACAAATCTTCACATTGGTATAATTTCTAATCCCACCCAAAAATACAAATCTTCTCACCCAAACAATAACAAATGGTTCTTGCGGTGCTTCCAAATTTACGCCCTTAGGCGCCAAATTAAACGTGCAGGATATTAACTAAGTTTAGACAATGTTCAAATTTGGACCTTGTAACCACCTTGGTCAGTATATCTGCAGGATTCTGCGTAGTTTGAATCTTCTGGAGAAAAATCTCCTCTTCTTCGAGAATTTCCCGCACAAAGTGATAGCGAACATCAATGTGCTTGGTTCTTGCATGCAAGACTTGGTTCTTCGCTGAGTGAATAGCACTCTGACTGTCACAAAACACGTCAATGTGTTTTTAACCAACTCCTAAATCTTCAAGCAATCCTTGAAGCCAAATTGCCTCCTTCACAGCTTCTGTAATCGCCATATACTCCGCCTACGTTGTAGACAAAATCACCGTTGATTGCAAAATAGATTTCCAACTAACTGGCACCTTAGCAAACGTGAACAAGTAGCCAGTTGTCGAACGTCGCTTATCGAAGTCACCTGTATAGTCAGAATCACAATATCCAACTACACATTTACCAAGTGATTCATCCTGCTCAAATACTAATCTAACATCTACAGTATTTTAGATATACCGTAAAATCCATTTCACAGCTTGCCAATGACCCTTGCCCGGATCATGCATAAACCTACTTACCACACTAATTGCCTGTGAAATGTCGGGTCTCATACACACCATTGCATACATCAAGCTACAAACTGCATTAGCATATGGGACTTTCGCCATGTATGCTCGCTCTTCATCCGTCTTTGGAGATAATAGACTACTAAGTTTCAAATGAGGAGCAAGCGGAGTACTTACAGGTTTTGAATCTCCATTCATACCAAAACGTTGTAGTACCTTATTCAAATACTGCTTCTGTGTCAGACAAAACTTGCCTCTCGTTCTATCCCTGCTTATCTCCATGCCGAGAATCATCTTGATTTCTCTCAAATCCTTCATCTCGAACTCTTTACTCGATTGAGCCTTCAATTTTTCAATTTCAACTTGGCGCTTTGACGCTATCAGCATATCATCAACATATAAGAGTAAGTAAATGTAGGACTCATCTCGTAGCTTGTGCAAATACATATAATGATCGTATTTGTTTCTTGTGTACTTCTGACCCATCATGAACTGATCAAATCATTTGTACCATTGCCTCGGTGATTGTTTCAATCCATACAACGATTTGCTCAGCTTACAAACCCAATCTTCTTTACCAGCAACTTTGAATCCATCTGGTTGAGACATATAGATTTCCTCCTTCAAGTCACCGTGAAGGAACGCGGTCTTCACATCAAGTTGAGCTAACTCCAAATTCAATTGTGCTACCAAGGTCAACAAAATTCTAATAGAGAATTGTTTAACAACTGGAGAAAATACTTCATTATAATCAATTCTCTCCTTCTGAGCGTAGTCTTTAGCCACCAATCTTGCCTTGTAGCGAACATCATTCTTATTAGGAAATCCTTCTTTCTTTGCAAATATCCATTTGCATTCAATTGCCTTCTTGCCCTTCGATAGTTGTGTCAATTTTCACGTCTTGTTCTTCTGAAGAGATTGCATCTCTTCTTCCATAGCATCTTTTCATCTATCATTTTCTATATTTCGAACTGCTTTAGAAAAGGTACATGGAATATCATCAACAACTGGAAATGCATAGGCCACCATGTCAACAAAACGAGTAGGTTTTTGAATTTCTCGTCTTGGCCTATTGACGGCAATTGACTCTTGCTGCTGTTGAGGTTCTTGGTTCTTGGGTTAAAACTTCTTTCTCATCTGACTCTTCTTCTGTCATGGGAAAGTCATTGATGGTGCTGTTTGCTGGGCTCACCATTATTTGCTCAAGCTCCATTTGGTTGGGCGTACATTCCACCTGTTGTGGAGTACCACTGGTCCCATCTTGTGCTACCTTATTCAACATGGCAGATTCATCAAAGGTAATATCCCTGCTGATAATGGTCTTTTTTTATTCTAGACACCACAACCGGTATCCCTTAACTCCAGCATTAAAGTCCATAAAGAGAGACTTCTTTGCTCGTGAATCCAACTTTGATTCATTTACATGATAATATGCAGTAGAACAAAAAATACGCAAAGCATTATAATCTGTTGCAAGTTTTTCAGACCATATCTCTAATGGAGTCTAGCAAGCGATTAACGAGATGTTGAGCGTATGTTACAGTTTCAGCCCAAAACTTTCTGCCTAACCCAGCATTAGACAGCATACAACGTACTTTCTCCACTAGTGTCTTGTTCATAAGTTCTGACACCCCATTCTACTGCGGTGTTCTTCTAACTGTGAAGCGCCGAACTATACCACACTTTTGGCATATCTCTTGGAAGGGATCACTCTTGTATTCTCCACCGTTGTCTGTTCGGAGAATCTTGATCTTTCTTCCCGTCTGGTTTTCAACCTGAGCTTTTCATTTAAGGAAAACCCCTAGCACATCATCCTTGTTCTTTATAGTAAATACCCAAACTCTTCTGAAAAAATCATCAACAAAAGTAACAAAATAGCACCTGCCTCCAAGGGATGGAGTTTTAGCAGGTCCCCACACATCTAAATGTACATAATCCAAAATACCCTTGGTATTATGGATGCCAGTGCCAAATTTCACTCTTCTTTATTTTTTCAGAACACAATGCTCACAAAATTCTAATTTGCAACCTTTCGTACCTTTCAAAAATCCTTGTTTGGCAAGATTTCACAAGAATTTTTCACCAGCATGTCCCAATCGCATGTGCCACAACTTTGTTGCCTCCGCATCCTTCTTGCTACTGAAAGATATTGCTGTTGCTGCTATCCCAACAACTGTACTACCTTGGTAGTAATACAAATTATTCTTCCTCACACTTTTCAACATCACAAGTGCTCCCGAAGTTACTTTAAGAATTCCATCTCACATCTTCACTTTCAGGCTTTTTGACTCCAAGAGTCCCAAGGAGATGAGATTTCTCTTTAAATTCGGCACGTACCGAACATCTTTCAAGATTCTAGTGGATCCATCATGATTACGCAACTTGATTGAACCTATCTCACCTGTTTTACATGGATTGTCATTTCCCATGTAAACAACTCCACCATCAAGTTCTTCAAATTCAAAGAACCACTCTCGCATGGGAGACATATGGTAGGTATGTGAGGCCCCAGTCCGTTCGTAAGTCGATATTAGGGGTATTTGATATTCGGTATGGAAAATAGGGTTTTATGGCTAGGAAGGAAACCCTAACTCGGTTAAGTTTGAAAACCCTAGTTTACGTATTATTATTATAAGGTTCAAGCTATAGTTTATATTCGGTATTCTAGTGTGTGCCTTGACGTAAGTAAATATAGGATTTGTTTTAGTAAGTTTGAATGATTAGCAAACCTCTAGTGTTACAATATTAGAAAGTTTAAGTGGAGGATTATTTATCGCCTGGCTTATTCCACATTTTCCTTATTAGAAAAATTCCCAGGATAATTTTTATGAGTAAATATGGGTTTTAGATGATTTTTCTAGTATCGGTTAGTTTTTGAGAAATTAAAAACGTATATCGGACGTGGGACCCACTAGTGCGATAAGTTCGGAAAAATTCGGCCAAACAGGTTAAATTCCGGATACTGTGTGAAATTTATCGGGTGTTAAGAGATAAGTAGAGGATGTGAAGTGATTGATGTGAG